>NC_056726.1:336080691-336290005 GCF_019279795.1 Protopterus annectens
AACCACTCGACATTTTCTTTAACCATAGCCTGAGAACTGGCTTTGTCATGGCAGCATGGAGAACAAGCAACAGTAATCCTCTTGCACAAAGGGGAATCATCAACTGACCCTGGGAAATATTGAACCATAAGCCTAATAAGCCTTGTCTGCAAGGCCATGGAAAGAATCATTATGGACCTTATCCACAAGGACATAGATAACCTTTAAACCCCTGACCCAACCCAGTTTGGTGTCATCAAGGGTAGATCTTGCTTATTAAACTCAATGGACTTCTTTGAGAATGTCACCAAAGCCCTGGATGTGGGCAAAACAGTACATACAGCCTGTCTTGCTTTAGCTAAGGCCTTTGACACAATCTTCCATTCAGATATCATAGAGACACTCTCCCAACTGGGGATTAATCCATACATTACTAGATGGGCAGCAGACTGGCACACCAACAGAGCATACACTGCCAAAGCTGGGGAGTCCACCTCCACCAGTAGACCAGTTACCAGTGGGGTACCATAAGGATCTGTGGTTGGCCCTGTATAGTTTGGAATCTATATTTCTGAAGTGCAGGTGAAGGTAGATGGCCTGTGGCTTACCAAGTTTGCAGATGACTGTAAACTGGATGCAATCATAGAATCCCCCAATAATGTTAACATATTACAGAAAGGGCTGACACAGACAAATGATTGGTGGCAAACTCACAGAATAGAACTTAATGGAAAAAAAAGTGTCATTATCCCCTTTGGCAAAGAAATAGCGCTTGCTAATTTTGATATAGATAGCACCTTTCTAAGCTCAAATTCAGTGGTAAGAGACTTGGGAACACAGGTTGATAGTAATCTAAACTGCCATCACCAAGTGTTAGTAGTGGTAAGGAAAGCATTCCACATTATGTATATCATAAATAAGGGCATCGCATCCAAGACCAGAGAGGTCATAGCTCTGCTGTACTCAACCGTTATCAGACAACTAATTGAGTACAATGCTTTCTACTGTATGTACCTCAGAAAACACTGGCAGCAACTGGAGAGACCACAGAGGTTTCCAGGGCCTCCAAAAATGAAATACATGGAAAAACTGAAAGCCCTGTTACTGTACTCTGTATCATACAGACTGCTGAAAGGCGACCTGTGCCTGGCCTACAGAACAGTCTTGGACCGTGCCCTAACGGAAATGCTGTGCGTCCACAAATCAAATGGTACAAGAGTCACATTTTACTGAAAGTAAACAGCCACTTTAATGTCCCTGTTACAACTCTCTGTTCTGTCATCTAATATTATTTTTTTATTATTCTTATTTCCTAGGGACTAATAAGTAATGCTTATAATCTTTTATTATGTTTTACTCACTGCCCTTGTGTTTGTGTAAGCGAGCTGTAGTGGTTCTGCTATTCTTGTTTTATACCTTGGAAACTTGTTGTTTAACAGCAAACTTTACCAGCAGTTGGAACTTTTTGTGTGCTTAACTCCTTACAAGGAAAAAAGTCTTAGGTTCATAGGAGATTACTAGGCTAATGGCCCTAGGGCCCTTACAAGCCTAGCCATGTAATAACCTGAGTACCCTTGTTGACCATAGTTAGATGGTAGTTGTTAGCAGAGCAGTTCTGTGATCAGCATTGACTGCCCCTGTCCATGAGTGATATAGCTGCCACCCCCCGGGGTGAATTTACAGTCACCCATCCAGATGCCAAGGTTGCACTTGAATAGGGTTATTGAGGAGCTCTGCTTCATATGGAGTGGGAGCTTGTTCCAGGGATCGGCAATCACTGGGAGATGTATCCGTCTCTCCAGCATGTTTTGTTAATGTCACAGGCTAGGTTGAGATCCCTGGAGTGAGTGTCTCTTGTCCCATTTGATTTGTGGATGTGCAGCATTTCCGTTACAGCATGGTCCAAGACTGTTCTGTAGGCCAGGCCCAGGTCACCTTTCCGCAGCCTGTATGATACAGAGTACAGTGACAGGGATTTCAGTTTTTCCATGTATTTAATTTTTGGAGACCCTGGAAACCTCTATGATCTCTCCAGTTGCTGCCAGTGTTTGGTGAGGTACATACAGAAGGAAGCATTGTACTCAATTAGTTGTCTGATAAGGGTTGAGTGCAGCAGAGCTATAACCTCTCTGGTCTTGGATGTGATGCCCTTATTTATGAGATACATAATGTGGAATGCTTTCCTTACCACTACTGACACTTGGTGATGGCAGTTTAGATTACTATCAACCTGTGTTCCCAAGTCTCTTACCACTGAATTTGAGCTTAGAGGGGTGCTATCTATATCAAAATTAGCAGGGGCTATTTCTTTGCCAAAGGGGATAATGACACTTTTTTCCATTAAGCTTTATTCTGTGAGTTTGCCACCAATCATTTGTCTGTATCAGCCCTTTCTGTAATATGTTAACATTATTGGGGGATTCTATGATTGCATCCAATTTACAGTCATCTGCAAACTTGGTAAGCCACAGGCCATCTGACTTCACCTGCACTTCAGAAATATAGATTCTAAACTATAGAGGGCCGAGCACAGATCCTTGTGGTACCCCAATGGTGGAGGTGGACTCCCCAGCTTTGGCAGTGTATGCTCTGTTGGTGAGCCAGTTTGCTACCCATCTAGTAATGTATGGATTAATCCCCAGTTGGGAGAGGGTCTCTATGATATCTGAATGGGAGATTGTGTCAAAGGCCTTAGCTAAAGCAAGATAGGCTGTATGTACTGTTTTACCCACATCCAAGGCTTTGGTGACATTCTCAAAGAAGTCCATTAAGTTTAATAAGCATGATCTACCCTTGATGACACCAAACTGGGTTGGGTCAGGGGTTTAAAGGTTATCTATGTCCTTGTGGCTAAGGTCCATAATGATTCTTTCCATGGCCTTGCAGATAAGGCTGATTAGGCTTATGCGTCAATATTTCCCAGGGTCAGTTGATGATTCCCCTTTGTGCAAGGGGATTACTGTTGCTTGTTCTCCATGCTGCCATGGCAAAGCCAGTTCTCAGGCTATGGTTAAAGAAAATGTTGAGTGGTTCCACTAGGTCTTGTTTTAGATTGTTTAGTAAGCAGCCTGGAATGTTATCTGGTCCCATGGAGGCTGTGTTTCTGGCCTTGGAGAGTACTTGTAGGACCTGTTCTTTGGAGATACTCTGTAGAGGATTGGTGTCAGGAATACTTTGGGGTATATCTGGTGGGGACAGGGTTGTGAAGTTATTGACAAATCTGTTGTCTTGCAGGTTGGTAATTTTCTCAGGTTCATCGTGAGTAGTATTGTCCGCTATAAGTTTGGCACACAGCTGGGCATTGCCTATTAGGTTTTGGACATAGCTAAATAATGCCTTATAATTATCTTTGGCTAGGGATACTAATTTAGACTGTTAGCTATGCTTAGAGGACTTAACACAATATCAGATTTGCTTGCTCAAGCTGTGGAGGGCATTTTTCCTCTGTTGAGTAAGTTCTCTCTTATTATTTGATACCAGTTTCTTTCTTTTGTTGTATAGCTTATTTATACTTACAGTCCACCTGGGTGGCTTGCTTTTTTGGGAAGACCTGGTTTTGTTCCTGTTGCATACAGCCAAATAAATGGATTTGTTTAAGTGGCTGTACAGGGCAATTGTGTATTCCTCTGCATAGGAGTCATTGTTTGCTATGTTGGCAGGGAATTTGAAACATTTTATACCATTGCTTAGTAGGCAATAGTTTATTTTGTAGACTTTTTTCAGTTTTTTTATTCCTGTGGGGGTGTCAGGTTTGATTTTTACTTCAAACGAGACAGATTTATGGTCTGACCTTAACAGAGAAGGCAACACACAGGGAGTAGTGCAGTAACTTCCATGTTGGTGAGCACTAGGTCCAGGGCAGGTGAGCGCCTTGTGGTGGTGTGGACCAACTTCTCCAGGGCATTTGAATTAACAAAGTCTAGGAACCTCATAGTGATCATGTTTCTAAGTCATCCAGTTGATGGAAGGATAGTTGAAATCTTCCATGACCAAGGTGTTTGGCTGTATATTGAGTGACTCTACAAAGTCCAGGCAGGTGGTGTGCTACTTCTGGTTCATAGTAGTGGACCTGTAGCTAACGATGATGTGGAGGGTTTTTTTACCTATAGTTAATTGGACCTGGAGTAGCTGAAGACAGTCATACTGTTTCACCAGTCTCGAGGTGTATTTAGATTTAATGAAGATGCATACACCTCCACCTCTGGTTCTTTCATGCTCATTTTAGTGTCTGAACATGTGAAAGGCATTGTAGCCTAGTGCTGTCAGTGGCCTTGAACCAAGTCTTACTGACTGTATAAATGTCAACATCTTCCAAGGTGAGGAGTGCTTCCAGGAAGTGCAGTTTACTGTTTTAAACTCTTAGCATTAAACAGCATGACCTTGAGTTTGTCTTTAGTGGATTTCTTTACATTGGAAGTTTTGTTGTTTGGACATTGTCTAAAAAAGCCACTGTGGGGGAGGCAAATGTCTTTGTCAGCATCCAAAATCCTTGAGGAGACAGATGAAGGCCATCTCTGGCAAAGTAACATGGACTGTCGACCATGTATTCCCAGGTAGACAGATACTGGATCCCCCTGTAGTGAGACCAGAACCTAACCCAATTATTGAAATCAAACATTTTTTGTGTGTATTGTGGCATCAACCTAGGTGAAGGTAGGAATGCTGCTCAAGGCTAGGGACATACCTGCCTGGGACACATAATCTGAGAGTTCAGTCATGTCTGTCTTCATATAGTCCAGAGAGGAATGTCTCAAATCCTTCACACCAACATGTACTACAACAGAGTCATAACAGCACTTGTTGCTGAGTGACTTGAGTGCATATGTGATTTTGACAGATCCTGGCCCCTGACAGGCAGCTGACCACGACCTTCTCCTTATCCAGCCTGGTGAGGGGCATATCTATGTGTCTCACTATTGCGTTTCTATGACCATAACATTAGGTTTTGAAGTATTTTGTCTTTGGAGCTTAATTGTTGAAAAACTGATATGTGTGTTATGTGTAGTGGTGGATTCTGTTCATGTACCAGTATGCATATGTTGTTTGTGCTTGGGAGGTTTGTGGACTTTTGGCAGGCACTTAGTGAGTACCTTTGCTTGTGTGGGTTTATGTGTCTTGACCTTATCTTGTGTGACAGGGGAGTTGTGCGTGCTGACAACCTGTCACATCTTTTGTATATCATTATGTGAAAGGACTGATTCTAATTTCATGGTATAGTTACATCTCTCACATGCTGTGTTTGTTTCTTTTAGGCATAAGTAGTTGTCAGTATACATAAGGCAATTACTACATTGCCTCAGGATGCCCATGTCAATCAGGTTAGCTGCAGAAATGTTGGAAAACTGTTCCTTCCTTTGTGGCAGATATATATTGTAGTAATTAGTGAGGATAAGCTAGGAGGACCAGGGTTTGCTTGTAAGACTAACAGAGGTGGTTATTCTGTGGAGGGCTAAGGGTGGAACACTGCATCAATGCCTCAAAATGCACAACTGAGCTGCTCTCTAGGTAGTAATATTCAACTGTGTTCTGCATAGAGAGGCAATGGAGCTAAGGAGGGTTGTCTAGCAGCTATCAAGGGAAGACTGTGTTTCTAAGTGTTTTCTTTAATACATGGCAGCCCTAAGCCTCACAGTGCAGTGTGCAGCTATGCATAAACATAGGGCTTAAACACAAATAAAGTTATACAGTTTTAAACCAAATTAACCAACAGGAAAGAAAAAAACTGACCCTTTTTCCAGTAATCTCAAAGTCAGATGGGTCCTGTGCTAAATACTTCTGCTAAATGGGTTCAGGAGGGCCTTCTTAATGTAGGATGGCTGGTTTTAATGTTCATGTAATACCAAACAGCCTAAATTCAGCAAATTGGAATCTAAATAGGGTGGCACAGTGGTGCAGTGGTTAACGTAGTCACCTCACAGCAAGAGGTTCTCCGGTTCGATTCTTGGCTGGGGTGCCTTCTGTGTGGAGTTTGCATGTTCTCCCTGTGTTCACATGGGTTTCCTCCCACATTCCAAAGACATGCATCTGGAGCATTTCTCCCTGGGCCTCCGTTGACAACAGGCTCTGTGGAACCTAGTCAGACTTTCCCAGTCAACAAATGATAAATAAATAAATAATAAAAAATTCAGAAGTACTAAAAATAAGTCCAGAAAACAGTCACAGCAGCAAAACTGAGCAGCATTTAAACAAAATACAGTTAACAAATGTGCAATGCAAGCTTAAAATATACTTATTTTTGTTTAACACATTTGATGCCTTGAATTTAGTTCAGATTCATCCTAGATCTGTGGCAAAAATACAAGCAAAGTTAAACAGTTTAACCAATTAACAAATTAACCTATAGGAAAGTCCAGAACTGAGCATTTTTCCAGCAATCCCCAACTCAGATGGGTTCTGGGCTACAGACTTCTGCCACAGGGGTCCACGAGGACCTTTGTATTGCAGGATGACTGGATTTAGTGCTCAAGTAATACTAAAATGCCTAGATTCAGCAAGTCTGAATCTAGCCTATGCTATGAAATACAGAAATACTAGAAATTCGAAGTGCAGAAAAAAATAGTCACAGCAGCAAAAACAGCAAAAATGAAGCAACAATTAAACAAAATACAGTTCAAAAAATGTGCAATGCAAACTTAAAGTATGCTTTTTTTTAACACAGTGGATGAGTTTAGCTTAGATTCACTCCAGATCTCTGTCTAAAATACAAGCGGAGTTATACAGTTTTAACTCAAATTAACCAATAGGAAAGCCCAAAACTGAGCCTTTTTCCAGAAATGCCCAACTCAGATGGGTCCTGGGCTACACACTTCTGCCAAATGGGTGCAGGAGGGCCTTCTTAATGTAGGATGGCTGGTTTTAGTGCTCAAGTAATACCAAACAGCCTAGATTCAACAAATCTGAATCTAGCCTATGCTGCAAAATACAGAAGTACTAGAAATTCAAAGTGCAGAAAACACAGTCGTAGCAGTAAAACAACAAAATGGAGTAGCAATTAAACAAAATACCGTTCAAAAAAGTACAATGCAAGCTTGAAATATACTTATGTTTTATAGTTGCAGCTAGCCCAATAAAAAGAGTCTAAAACCGCAATTTAAAGGTACCATTTGTTATTCTGTGGGATTGTATTTTTAAAGTAAAGCATTTAGTAGTTTTTGCAAAATAAAGAATAGTTGAGTGGTATATTAATATGGC
Organism: Protopterus annectens; assembly: GCF_019279795.1. NCBI lineage: Eukaryota > Metazoa > Chordata > Ceratodontiformes > Protopteridae > Protopterus > Protopterus annectens. The sequence goes on from NC_056726.1 coordinate 336,087,862, forward strand.
ATATGCACACTGCCACCCCTCAAGAAAAAGAAAACATATTCACAGTATACGAGCCTTATAAGCTGTGGTATGGTACTCGTAAGACTTCTTGACAGAAGTAGCTCATAAAATAGTGTGTTGACATTGCCCAATAAAGCCCATTCCCTAGCCCAAATAGTGTATCAACTGCTGCTATGGTTACAAAAATATATGTGTAAATAGTACAGCTAGTACCTTGAAATGTGTTATTTTAATATAATAAAATCTCTCCCTTTCAAAGTGTCAACCCTGTCATATGTATCTATTTGTCTTGAGCAGTTGTGACTATGGCAATAATTCATGTTCTCCTTGTGAGGAAGTGCAGTGTCTGGAACAACAGGTAGAAGGATGAGGAAGGCCACAGTGCTCTCTGGCTGTTCTTTAATCAGTGACATGAGGACAATAGCACTTTAAAAACAGTAATTTGTAAATGAGCATGCTAAGTAATAGTTTTGATCTAATGCTAATGGGAAGACCTGGCATTTTTTCACGGATGTGCAGTGATGCTTTCTCTCTCTCCATCTCTCTCTCTCTCTCTCTGTCCCTGGTGAGTTTGTAAGAGATAAGCAAATACTGTTTTGAGCACAATTCAGTAGCCGTAGGCTGTTGTTAGAAGAGGAAGCAGAAATGGCAGTGCTTATTCAAATGTAGATTGTAATACATCTTAGCCAAGTGATGGCCTTTCTTCTGTGGTGAATAAAGTCCACAGCAAGTGAAGTTTGGCTTTATTGGCCTGGATTTGTCTATTAACAGAGTTAAAAAGAAAAAAAGTCATGGGAATTCAGAAGTGTCATATAGCTGAAATACCTGATGTCCTTAAGGGATCATTTGCATATATGTCCAGCACCTAGGGTGAAAATTATATGAGTTTAATGTGGCAGGTCCAAAGTAAAATAAAATAAACAGCAGACCGCTTTCGGCCAAAAATTGGCCTTCCTCAATGCAATAACCATAAGAAACACACACGATAAGTTTAAATAGTAAACCTAATTGCAAAATAGCATCTCATTGGACAATCAATTTAACTCATTCAGGCCAGGTTTAAACAAACCCCCCAACCTGATGATCCAGCTGGATTCTTTTTTATTTAACGTAGTATGCCAACCAAATTTAGACATTCTATTTCCTGTAACCCTGTCAATTATAATGCATTTAAACTGAGCAGTGGTGTGGGTCATGGTGTGTTTGAATGATGAACCGGACATCCTTTTATTTCTTATGTCACTGAGGTGCTCGGAGATACGAACCCTAAGTGACATAGAGGTTTACCCCACATAAAAGGCAGAGCAAGAGCAAGTAGCTAAATATATAACCCAGTCCATGGTACAGTTACCAAAGCATAGAATGTCATAGATCTTGGAGGTATTGCTGCTGGTGAATGCTTTGCTCTTGAGTACATGGGTACAAGCTGAACAGTGACCACAGGGAGTACACCCTATCAATTTGTCCCCAAATAATGTAACCTGCTGTGTATTGGAGGGCATGTTATGTTTATAATGATTAAAATAAGAGCCCAACATGGGACCTGTATGGTATGGGAAGAGACATTTCGAAGAAAGAAGTTCACAAAGCTTGTCATTTGCTATAAGAATATCCCAATGATGATCAATAATCTGCCTGAAAGTATTGATGTTATACCCAATGGAGGTAACCAAACAGACTGACTCAACTTGATTGTTAACCTTAGAAAAATGTTGGAATTGTAACAAAAATGTTCTGGGTTGTTGTGAGGCAAATTGACTTGCCTCATTGATGTTATGAGTATGGTATCTTCTGTGGAGGAATCTGTTTTCAAATCCTGTTGATAAAAATCATAAGACTCCTAAGAGGTACAAATGCATCTTATCCTTACAAATTCGGATTTAGGGATGTTGTGGATGATGTGTCAAGGGTGATGACTATTAGCATGAAGTAAGGTGTTGTATTGGGGATGTTTGCGAAATACCTCAGTTCTAAGTGTATGATCAGCCTTTCTAGTGATAGTGACATCCAAAAATGTAATTTAGTTGATGTCAAAATTTAATGTAAATTGGATGCCCATTCTCATTGAGGTATTGTACAAATTCCTGTACATATGCATCATCCCCCCTCCACACCATCCAGCAATCATCCAAATATCGCCACCAAATATCACTTTCATCAAGATATAGGTTGAGGCCAACATCATAGATAAGTTGTTCCTCAAGAAAAGGTTTGCATAAATGGGGGTGAATGAGGCCACCATAGTGGTACCTTTCACTTGCCAATAACATTTGCCATAGAAATAAAACATGTTCTTGTTTAACACATGTTCTGTGAGGCAAACAAGTAAGGTGTTAAAGACAGGGGAGTATAAACTGGCCTTGTCTAGCCAAAATTGAATGGCCTCTAACCCAGCCCAATGGGGAATGTTAGTATAGAGGGCGGTCCCATCCAATGTGCACATTAACCAACTAGAATCCAACTGTGTGTCCATCACAATCTGTAAAAATTTAGTGGTTTCTTGTATTCTGGCCCTGACCATGGATAAAAGTGGTTGTAAATATTTAGTGAGAAATGGAGCTAAAGATTCCGTGAGTGACCCCCCTGCTCGATACAATTTGCCTCCCCGGCGGTTTACATGGATCTTTATGAATTTTGGGCAGTAAATAAAGATATTGGGATTGGGGGTCAGACACAGTCAAGTGGTAAAAGGTTTGTTTATTAATGATGCCTTCTTTCAGAGCAAGGTTCAGGAGTCTATCTATTTCCTGTTTAAGTTTTGGTGTTGAATCTAATGGCATGTGCATATAGAATTGCAAATCAGATAGTTGTCTTTCAGCCTCTGCCAAATACATTGACCAATCCATAACCATGACTGCCCCAACTTTGTCAGCTGGTAATATGACCAGGTCATGATTGTTCCTGAGCTTAGTTAACACCTCTTGTTCTTGCTTGATAATGTTGTGTTTCATGCTAGTAAAAAGAAACTTATTAGAGTGTAGATCTTTGAGTACACATTCCTTGAATATAGCAATGTGTTTGTCCATGGGTGGCATAAAAGGGGATTTCCGGAAATGAAAATTAGTAGATCTTTGAGCCTGAGTGCCATCTGCAAAAAACAATCTTAAATTCAACAAAAATTTGAAACATCATTGGCAAATATATCCTCATTAACAAAAAAAACAGGGACAAAATTTAGACCCATGTTAAGTAATTTTATTTCAATTTCAGACAGTGAGTGGGTGGAAATGTTATGCACATTACTAGTTTCTGTTAATGTGGTAGAATCAAATCCAAAATAAGTTGGATGGTGTTTATGGGACCAGTGTTTCCTGCACGCTCTATGCTTGCCCCCCCAAAGGGTCACTACTTAGGTGTCTCTTAGCTGCCGATGACTCAGAGATGGGGGTGATTTCAATATCAATGGCAGAGGATGAATCATCCCCAGACATGCCACTGCATCCATCAGGGCCTCTTTTGAGTATGCACCAAGGTCTCTTTCTTTTAAAGTCTGGTTTGGTCTTATCCTGCTCAACAAATCTGACATTTTTCTGTAACCCAAAAGGTTTACCTTTCTCATAATCCGTGATGTCACGGTTGAATTTGTGGTTCTTCTTAGTTTTGAGCTGTTGCTCTAAGGTAAGTAGGTACTTTGCTAGTTGGTTAACATACTTATCAAAAAAGGTTCCACCTCATAATGTTTCACCTCTTCACATATTGTTTTGACTTCAAGAATGAAGTTATCTATTGTCCACTCATAATATGGGATAAGAATTTCAACAAAGGCCATGGATGCCTTATGCTGGGCTTGAGCCCACTCATCTAAAAGTAGATCATCTGCCAAACTAATCAAGGGTTGAATGAGAACCCTAAGGCCACATGGAGAAATTCCCCATACCTTATATGCCTTGAAAAGTTTGAGATGCCAGACATTGCTTCTAAGGGACTTCATGCTCTTAGTAAGTTTGAGAAAAGATGATAAGCATATATTTTCAGGATCATTAAGGCCCAATGTGGAATTGTCTGTAGAGGTTTGTCCCAATCCAAAAACATTCAGTTCATTCCTGTCTGCAGAGAGACCTTGTAGGAGTTTGGTAAGATCCATAGTATTTATGGGGCAACCCCGAAATTGTTTAGCTGAATATAATCGTGTATCCAACAAAAAGCTCCCAACAATGCTGAAAAGCTGCAGACATGTAAATCAAAATAACAATATATTAAAACACAATTCACGCTAAATGTATAAATGCAGCTGAAAAAGCAATATATGTTCTAATACCAAATATTCAAATGTAAAAAGAATCCTAGTGCAGTATAAACAAAACTCCTCCCTTGGTAACATGAAACGTTCAAAAATACAGATCATTAGTTATAAACTGTGATCAGTATATGTGCAAATAAAAGGCAACCAGAAATGGTATATAAAAATGTAAACCAAATAGAGTTATGAATCATGTCCCAAAAATAATGCCATGGCCATATCACAACAATGGTATAAGAAGTCCTAGTGAAAATATGTCCAATAAATCTCCTGAAAGAAAAGATGAAACCCAATCCACTAGGCCTCACCAAAATGTCAGCAGAATATATCTACATAAAGGCAAACACAATTGACCTGAAATGCCCAATGCTGAGTAATAACCATCATGCTGGAATGGCTGATTGTATTGATGAATGTCAGCTGATGAGTTCAAATATGAACAACAAAAATTATATAACGTCCCAAAATGTCTATTGTCAGTTGAAAATATTAGCGATGAATATCCAATAGTGGTTTATGACAATTTTAGTCAATTCACTGATTACACTGAGGCATACCAGCCCAAGATTTGTTTATATATACACAGTACCTGTAGTTAGTTCAGAGGAACAAAATCCGCAGTCGCCAAGCAACCACCGAAAAATATTACCATCAGCAACCCAAGCTGCAAAAACTCCACCGTCAAAAAGCTGACCAAAGAAAACAAGTCACTCAATTCCCAGATTCAGGGCCTATACTAAAGAAAAATACAATGGTCGAACTTCGTTGCTGCTGCTAGTTCCATTGTCTCCTCGTAGATCTACTCCTGAAGTGAGCCCAAAGCTGGAATTGTGACCTCCAACCTGAAACAGGTCGACGTTCGTCACTACCTGAACAGATACAATAAAACAAATCCAAATTCAGCCAGCAAAAAGAAACATATCACAGTAGATCGTTAAAAGGACAAAAAAGCTTGCAGCTGTGGTTTGGCAGTCCAACCCTTTGAATGAAAGCAGCATAAATGTGGTGAGCCGCAGGTATCTAAATAATACAACCCAGACATTCTTTGTTACAATACCAACATATTTCTAAGGTTAACAATCAAGTTGAGCTGATCCGTCTGGTTACCACATTTGGGCACAACATCAATACTTTAATGCAGATTATTGATCATCATTGGGATATTCTCATGGCAAATGACAAGCTTTGTGAGCTTCTTTCTTCGAAATGTCTCTTTTCATACCATAGAGGTCCCACGGTGGGCTCTTATTTTAATCATTACAAACATAAGATGCCCTCTAATACATAGCAGGTTACATTATTTGGGGACAAATTGATAGGGTGTACTCCCTGTGGTCACTGTTCAGCTTGTACCCATGTACTCAAGAGCAAAGCATTCAGCAGCAGAAATACCCGTAAGATCTATGACATTTTATGTTCTGGTAACTGTACCATGGACTGGGTCATATATTTAGCTACTAGCTCTTGCTCTGCCTTTTATGTGGGGCAAACCTCTACATCACTTAGGGTTCATATCTCCGAGCACCTCAGTGACATAAGAAGTAAAAGGATGTCTAGTTCATTATTCAAACACACTATGACCCACACCACTGCTCAAGTTTAAATTTATTATAATTGATAGGGTTACAGGAAATAGAATGTCTAAATTTGGTTGGCATACTACGTTAAATAAAAAAGAATCCAGTTGGATCATCAGGTTGGGGGGGTTTGTTTAAACCTGGCCTGAATGAGCTAAATTGATTGTCCAGTGAGATGCTATTTTGCAATTAGGTTTACTATTTAAACTTATTGTGTGTGTTTCTTATGGTTATAGCACTGCGGAAGGGCAATTTTTGGCCGAAACCGGTCTGCTGTTTATTTTATTTTTCTTTGGAGCTGCCACATTAAACTCATATAATTTTCACCCTGGTAGCTGGACATTTTTGTTGTTTGACTATAGTTGTTCTGTCCATGCACCTGCCGTACTTGTGGATTTACTTGTTCCACATCATTTGCATATATCCCATTATCCTCATTTACAAGAGGTTTTAAGGAATCACACAGTGAAAACTCTATTGTGGCTAGGATTTTCTTGTAGTTTTTTAACTAATCGGTGGTGAATAAAGTAATTAACTTATAGCAAGCCATGAATTATCCTTCAGTTCGCTATCAACCATTTCTGATTGCTCTGTGAATGATGGAGTTAGGTTTAACCAGGAGCTAGGTACTTAAATAGAGTTAGTGCATCACTCATAAACCTTATGATAACTGAATGATCTAGAACTGAAGAACACTGTGTCTGTGTCTTTTTTCTGTCAAATACCTGCAGATGGATTATTTATTTAAAGTAGTTGGACTGGGACACAGGCATAACTTTTCCCACTATGATGGAAAAACAATATGTTTGTGCACAATAATTTACAATAAAGATTCTTTTTAGATAAGCACGATGCGTTGTCCCAACACAACTAAAAGCAGTAGGCCTCAAAACGCTAGAGACGGGATTCTATTACAGTGATAGTGGCATAAAGAAAATGACATGGCTGACACCAGATATAAGACACAACTAACAAAGTAGGTTTTTATTCTTAGAGGAAATTGACATTGAAACATCTTCCAGTGGCAGAGGAAAATTGGTACATTTTTAGACTGGCTTTGAAGGATGACAGAGTAGGTTTAATGGTAATTTCTGAAAATGGATGTTTCCATTTCCGTAACTAACACTTCAAGGGCTTACTGCCCAGCCACAGCCACCAGGTACAGAAAGAGAATAGCTAGCTGTGATCATTTTCTTGAGAACAACCCAAGTATTAGTTCCTCTGAAAAAACTGATATGCATGTCTTATATAACAGCAGTCAGGTTTTTGTACTGTCATATATATTAGTTTGGTGTTAATAAGGTATTTTACACAATATTAAACAGTTAGCTTAGTACTAATCTATGAACCTATTAGGTAAATAGTTATATGGACTGGATGGTGTCATTAATACCTCTCCATAAATAGACCTCAAAGTTTAGCTTGGAAACCTAAAATGTAACACTGAGCTACACAAAATAGGTGAGCATCTTCAGACCAACAATTCTGTATCAGTAAGTTTAAACCTTTAATGATTAATGAGCCATAATATATTTTATTTGCAACTCTGAGAAGCAGACCTTGTTTGTGTCTTGGCCATCGCAGATTAAAGTGAGTAAGGCTAACAGTACCTTAAAGGCATAGATGCCATCTATGGTAAAATGACACAGGCATCCATCAAGTCTACAAAAAGGCTAGTTCTTAATTCATGGCTGTGTGGATCTAAGACTGTGAGAACTACTGCCATTTAATGAACAGAGCTGTAGTCCATCGGGAAATATATGTAAAAACACTTTAATGAACTTATGTTAGATCAGAATTCAGACTCTGTGCTGTAACAATCTATATTACTGGTTTAGCAGAAAATTAAAATAAAACCTGTGACCTTGGCTGACTTGGGGGTAGAACCCTCTGTATCCACTTATTTAATAAAACCTATGCTGATGGCATACAGCCTCACAGTAGGTTGCATATTTTTATGAAAAAGGACCTCACTGAAGAACATTGCAGCCACAGAGTTAGCATTTAGTGATCAAAGCACAACCGCATACTATCCCAACATAATTGATTATGATCTGTAAAACTGTGCCTTTTGTGTTTCCTTATTAATAAAGTCATACAACACTATCTAGTCTACCATCCCTGGTTATTGTATGACTTATGTGTGGTTAGAAGACTAGACCAACAAAAATCTGCCTTACAGCACATCCAGAAGCAACAATAGGTTATGAGTACTTTATAGTGCTGGACAAGCTCCGGTATATGAGTTACATTAAAAACAGGCAACATATGTACCTAACCCCTTTGCTGACATGTCTTCTACATATTACAAGTTCCTTGCATGAACCAATTAATAATCTCCCAAACAGGTAACATTAGCAGAGATTAGTAACAACAGAAATGACAGAATACAATTATTTATCAAGCAAATAACTTTGGTTACCAACAGCTTATGCAAAACATGTTTGCACTCCTGTTTAATATCAGCATTGCCACAGAGGCAAATGTATTTCTACATCACTAATAGTATAAATTATCAGCTCTTCAGAAGTGCATCATAGAATGGCACACAATCTGCTTTGGGTCTAGCAGGCATAAATTTCTACCTTGAGATTAGAAAGGCTAAGGGCAATGAAGAAGTGTTAACTTGGAAAGTTTCCACATTATGGTAAGCATTTCTGTTTCTATCCCTGAGGTTTTCCCCTCACATTGGCCTCAAAGCAGAGAGCAGTCTTGTAGCAAAGCTACATGTTAATGCAGCAGGCCAAAGGAGCAGTTAATGCCAATTAGTCATGTACTGTCTCAGTGAATCACTTGGATGAGTAAACTTTGAATCTAGGAGGAAAAAAATTACTATTGTCAAAATATAATGGTTGCCCAATCACTACTTTGGAAGTACTTGTGGTGCAGATAAGTTCAGCAGAGATGTGCCATGGGGGGAATGTTTTTGTATATATATTATATATATATATAATTGTGTGCACTTGGTGCACTTGTCTGTAGTACCATGAACAAGTCTGCATTAATGTGTGTGTGTGTGTGTGTGTGGGGGGGGGGTGTTTGTTAGTGCTTGCAAGTATATGTCTAAGTGTTTCTTTCATTGTGATTGAGTATTGGGGGGCTTATTTGCTGATGAATGGATGTCAGTTTGTAAGTGTGGGAATGTCTGGAACTGTGTGTGAGTGTGTGCCTCTATGCAAATGGGTATCTGAAAGTGCGCACATGTGCTTTCCCTAGAGCTGCTTTATAAGTTCATAGGTGTGTACTAGGCTAATGGCTCTGGTGCCTTTACAAGCCTAGCCCATAGGATTACCCTGGCATCATGCCACCCGACCTGAGTTCCCATTGCCTCTGTCGAGTAGAGCCACTGGAGTGATCCCTGGGGTGAATTTTCTATTTCCCATCCACTCATCAAGATTACTCTTGAAGAGAGCCAGTGAGGTGCTCTGTTTGACATGTATGGGAAGTGTATTCCATAGCATAGGCAGTCTCTGGGTTATGAACCTGTCCCTCCAGCACATTATGTTGAGTGTGGTAATGAGGTTGAGGTCTCTGGAGCATGTGGTGAGGAGGGATTGGGATTTCTTTAGATGTAGCATTTCTAACAGAGCTGAGTCGGACATGGCTTTGTAAGTCAAGCAGAGATCACCTCTAAGTAGGCGATATGAGACCAAGAATAGTTGGAATTTTTTGAGTCCGTCCATATAGGAAAAGTGTTTAAGGACTAGGATCCTCTTTGTGAGGTACTTCTGCGGCCTCTCCAGTTATTGCAGGTGTCTAGTGAGGTACATGCCAAATGGGGCACTGTACTCGATGACTGGCCTAATGAAGGAAGAGTAGAGAGAGACAATGACCTCTTTCTTCCTGGATGCAAAACCCTTAGTAATGAGATGCGCCACATAGAAGGACTTTCTGACCACAATGGCAATGTGGTGGTCAAGACAGAGGTTGCTGTCAACCTGTGTTCACAGATCTCTTATAATGCCTTCTGTGTTCAGTGGACGACCATTGATGTGGTAATTCATGGGAACTGGGTTTTTCCCAAAGGGGATGATGACACATTTTTTGGCATTGAACTTAAGGCCATGGTTCTGACACCAGTCATTGGTCTCAGTGAGCCCTTTCGGTAGGATGTCAACATTACTTGGTGAGTTACTAATGGCTCCCAACTTGCAAACATCTGAGAATTTTATCAGCCAGAGTCCCTTCGTGTTGGCCTGGACTTCTGAGAAGTAGATACCCAACAGGAGAGGACCCAGGACTGATCCCTGTGGGACTCCACTCGTGACTAGTCGGCAGCCTGACTTGGAGTCAGCTACTTTCACACTGTGGGTTCTCACTCTGAGCCAGTTTGCAACCCACCTAGTGATATAGGGGTTGATGCCTAGCTTAGTGAGATTTTCTGTGATTCCTGAGTAGAGAATGGTATCAAAGGTCTTGGCCAGATCAAGGTAGGCTGTATGAACCACCTTGCCTTCAACCACAGCTCTGCTGACTGACTCAAAAAAAGTTGACCAGGTTGAGCAAGCATGATCTACCCTTCACAAAACCAAACTGTGTGGGATCTAGAGTTTGGAGATTCCCTATATCCTTGTTTATTAGGTCCATAATGATGCATTCCTTAGCTTTGCATATCAGACTTGTCAGGCTAATGGAGTGATAGTTCCCAGAGTCTGTAGTTGCTCCTCCTATGTGGAGAGGGATGACTATAACAGTGAGCCATTCAGTAGGGACAAAGCCTGAGGTGAGGCTGTGATCAAACAGGGCACACGGGTGAGGTGCCAGTTCACTCTGTAGTTCATGTAGAACTCAGCCAGGGATATTGTCAGGTCCCATAGAAGCTGTATTCTTGGCCTTGGACAGTGCTGTTTTAACATGTGCAGCAGTAATACAAGGTGCCTGGCAAACTACTAGTATTGTGGTTGGTCCTTTGGGGGAGGGGAGGGGTAAAGCTGGCACTGAATCTGTCGGCCAGTATATTGGCAATATCTGTTGGCTCGGTATAGGAGGTACCATTGTGCAGTAGCTCAGAGCAAATCTGGGTATGGCTGTGGAGATTCTTTACATAACTATAGAAGGCCTTGTGGTTGTCTTTGCTATCTGTTGCAATTCAGTTTTCATAGCTAGCTTTAGAGGATTTGATGAGGTATCTCAACTTTTTGTTGAGGCTGATAAGGGAGTTTTTCCAGTCTTGGGACTTTGCCTTATTCCACATCAATTTCCTCCTTCTGTTGTAGAGTTGGTTTATGGCAAGGAACCACCAGATTGGCTTCCTTTTTTTTTGTAGGAGAGCGTCTTGGTTCTATTGGGTATGGCGAGATCCATGCATTTGTGTATGTGTTTGTACAGTGCATTGGTGTATGATTTGGTGGTCATGCAACTGTTCTCCATTTGCTTGGGTGCCATGAAGTTAGCCACCTCTATTTTTAGGAGCCCAAAGTTAACTTTGGAGAAGTTTTTCATGGTGGTTACCTTTGCTGGGGGTGGGAGGGATGTGGATTTCCAAGGTGATTAGTTTGTGGTTGGATCTAACCAGGGAGGAGTTGACTATTGGTGTAGAGCAATGGTTGCCCATGTTAGTAATGGCCAGGTCAAGGATGTTGCTACCTCTAGTGGGGATAAGAACAAGCTGGTCCAGGGCATTGGAATTAATGAATTCTAGGAAATGTTGGGCAAGTGTATTGGTACATGAGTAGTTTTCCCAGTTAATGGAGCGGTAGTTGAAGTCACCAAGTATGAGAGTGTTAGATTGGACCCTAATATTCTCCAGGGTACTTAGGAATGCGGAGTGAGAGTCTTGGGACATGGTGGGGGACCTATAACAGGCTATGACCTGAATTACTGTCTTACCCAATGTTAGTTGCACCTGAAATATCTCTGATGTTTTATGGTGGGCTACCAGTCTGGAGGTATGTGCATCCTTTATGAATATGGAAATAACACCACCTATGGAGATTCAGTCCAAGTTCTGCAGCCAAAAGGTGTGGAATGAGTTATAGCCTGATAGTGCAGGGGTGCTTTCTGCTGCCTTGGACCAGGTCTCTGTTACAGCACAAATGTCAATGTTCTCCATTTTAAGGAGTGCTTTGAGCGAGTGCATTTTGAGATTTAGACTTCTAGCGTTGAGCAGCATGAACCTCAGATTGCATTGGTTTGTAGCTGTTACGATGGTAATTTGGTCTTTGTCATACTGCCTAAAAAGGCACTATAAGGGTGGCAAGAGCCTTGACCAGTATCCAAAAGCTCAGGGGTGACAGATGCAGGCCATCTTTGGCAAAGCATCGAGGTCTGTTAATCATGTCATCTGAGGCAGACATGTACTGGATCCCCTTAGAATGACACCAGAAACTTAGCCAATTGTTTAAAACAATCAATTTCTGCTTGTACTGCAGTATCATTTTGGGTGATGCTGCTCAGGACTAAGATCATACCCGCCTGGGCTACATAATCCAAGTGCTCCTCCATGTCTCTTTTCATGTAGTCCAGTGAGGTATGTCTCAGGTCATTCACGCCCACATGTACAATGACAGAGTCATATTTGTACCTGTTGTTGAAGGACCTGAGGGCGTGCATTATGTGGTGGATCCTGGCACCTGACAGGCAGCTGACTGTTACTTTCTCCTTATTCAACCTAGTGAGTGGGACATCAGTGTGCTTCACTATCGATTCACCTATGACTAGTGGGCATACTGTTTTGCCTTAGGGGCTTTGGTTGAGTGGCACACTGTTTAGGAGAGTTATGTGTCTCATGATTAGTGTTTTGTTGTGGTGGTCGAGTGCATTTCTGCCTTGGAGATCTCTGCTGTTTGGGTAGATTTTTATTAAGAGCCTCCATGAAGATGGGTGTGTGGTTTGTGTTTTTATGTGAAGGCAGTGCTGGTGTGTGTTCTGGAGGGCTATGTGTTCCATGTGGTGTGGTGCAAGTGTTGAACTTTTCCTCTTGACCAGCTATTCCGGTCTTGGCTGGAGAGTGCGTGGCTTCCAATTTGGATATATAAGTGCATCTCTCTCAAGTGTGACTGTTGAGAGGTAAAATGAGAGGGCTGTCAGTGTACATGAGGCAGTTGCTACATTACCTCAGGATGTCCAAGTTCACCAGGTTAATAGGAAAAAGCACAGGGAACTGACCTTTAGACATGTCTGGAGGAGTGAGCATTAATAAAAAGTACTGGAGCTGTTTCCTTTTAGAATGTTTAGTGCTGGTAGCACTTTTGTGTGCTACAATAATTGCTACAAGAAATCTGGTATGGTAAAGTGCTAGACTAATAAGCTAGTAAAAGTGCAGGAGAGGAGAGAACTAGCAGAAAAATTGAAGAGCAATCTTTTGGCACCTCTCAGAAGCTTACAAACAGTCCTGGATACAGCATATCTGTATCTGGACTAGGCTAGTTACAGATAAGGCGGGAAACAAGCCCAAATGTGGGCTTTTAAACCAGAAAGTTGAAAGAGATGGAAAACTTCCCAAACAGCCAATACACTATAAATTCTGGGCCAGAAACCACTCCTCTTGTGGTAGCTAGACTACGTAGTGCTTACCACTCCTACTGATATGCTAGAAGACTTCCCTCCAACATGGCCTCAGAAGCTTACATACAGTCCTGGATACAGCAAATATGTATCTGGACTAAACTAGTTACAGGAAAGGCAGGAAAAGTGCAAATGCAGGCTTTTAAACCAGAAAGTTGAAGGAGAAAAAACTGCCCAAACGGCCAATAAACTACAATTTCTGGGCCAGAAACCACTCTTCTTGTGGTAGATAGTCCAGTGGTGAGAATCAAACCTTGCACCTTGAGGATGAGAGGCAAACACCTTAATAATGCAATGCATGGGTTGATAGGGAGCACAATAGTGTGCAGGTCTAACAACACTAGTGTTTGATTCAGAGACATGTAATGAGCCATTAATGAGGTCTTACTCACACTTTCTTGCCTTCACTCTAATTGACCAACATACATTCAGCAGTTAGCAGATGTGGAGACCAGTTTTCTGAATCCTGCTGCTAGTGCAATAATTCTTTGGTAATATTCATGTATATTTTTTTGATAGCTTAAGTACCTTTTCTGACCCTTTACAGTGCTGCAGTAACATGCTCCATAAAAGAACAAGAGGTGTTGTACTTCATAGGTCTGAGACATCTGAAGACTAATCATAGACTGTCTAGGGTCATTAAGTACTGAATGTATGAATGATCTCCAAGGACCCTCCCACACCAATATAGAAAAAGTATTTTAGAGTTAAGCTTGGTCAAAATTTTATTTACTTCAGTCAGTAACACTCACAAGAAATGAATCACTTTCAAATTTGACATCAGAAACATATTGGTTGTAGTCATTTTGTCTCTCTATGAACTGTTCCACATGCTTTGATCTACATAAATAAGCAAAAATAAAAACTCAAGGAAAATATTTCCATATTACTGAGAATAAACAATACTAGATGAATAATTTTGACAGGACAATCTAGGTGAAGGATGCACACATTTTATTTGCCATTATTTGAAGAAAAAGCCAGAAAATAACATTCTCTCCATACTTCACTAAGAACATTGCTGAACATAGAAAACTTTAAGACCCAACATCATTCCTAGCTCCTCTCTAATCGTAAATGTACCTGCATCCTTCCAAAATAGCTAATCCCTTCTTTCAATTCCATCTATTCTCTAAGCTTAATTTCAGTCATCTTATAAATAACTTCCTTTTCAATTCACTAACTACTACCTTGAATTGATACTTTTAGTTTATTATAAGAAGGCTTCAGACAAGCTATTGTCTACAATCTGATAACTACAACTGCCTTTCTCAGAACAATTTTGTAAATAATATTCTTTGACATGTACATATTTGTAATTTGTATTTCACATATACAGAATATTTCTCTTCATATTTTACTGTATTTTTCTATATTTTACTGTATATTGTATTGCAGGTTATTGTTGGCGCTTTTTCCCCCGGGCCTCCACTGAAAATGGGTTCCCTGGGCCCAGTGGACTTCCCTAGCCATCAAAGTGGAAATAAATAAATAAATAATAAAAAATATACTGAAATTAAATTATCAGATTATTCAGATACTTCATTATTTTGACATTGCAAAAAAAATATATATATATATATATATATATATATATATATATATATATATATATATATCACTGTTTTGGGCTGCTCATAATCATTGTCTTAATCCACAGTTTAACACATTGAAATGAAAACTCTATTAGCAATAATTTACAGGCATTTATTTCAATATTTATGCCATGTTTATGTATAATTTTACTTGCAGCCATAACCTAGATGATGAGAAAAGACTATGAAAATGAAATCCAAAAACATAGCTTACTATATTTTATATGGACAATAATATAATTCTGACTATGATGGCAACTTTAAATGCACTCACAGGGACAAGTCACATTTGTATGGAAAGTAAGGCTAATGCATATAGATGACATTTTTATGAAATGCAGCAATAAAATCAAAACACCTTCAGGCAAAATATATACAAAGGTATTGCAGTATTAGAAAATGTATGAACACCAACTGCATTACCAAATGCCCATGAGGAACCTGTGAGGAAATCTGTGTGTAAAAACTTGTTAAAGAGCAAAGGAGAAACTCGCATTTAAGTCAAGAAGGAGCCCAGGGCTACTTCAATAAGAAAGGAAACCAGCAATACTCCTGTAAATAAATAATAACAGTAGTTACAGAGGTTATAGTAAATGGAATGCAGTTTTCTATTCTGGACAGTTTATGCCTGGTGGAAGCCTAACTTAGAATTATTTATTTATTATTTATTTATTTGCTTGCTTACTATTGGAATGAATCATCATTCAAAATTTCATAATGTCTAGGATTATACAGAGTTTGAGAACTAGGCAAAAGAGTGCATAGAGTAACTTGTTTTTCATTTGCTGTGTTTATAAACTGGCAGTTTATTAAACTATATTACCTTTTAGAAAATGAGGCCTTAACATGGTCATTTTACATGATAAGTACAAGGACAGGCAATGTTGCTGCATCAGGGGAAAATCTACCATAGAAAATCATAATGTTTTTAATCAGCAGTTACAGATATGCATTTAATCAAAACATTCCTTCTTATAGACAGCAGGTATACAGTTTTTAGCCTTGTGAATGATATCTGTTTCAGAAATGTCTGTCAGCTAAATACAGGTGAATAACCTCTTGTTTAAGCCTAACAACACAATGTACAGGTGTGTTGCAGAAATTATTAGACTGTACAACACCAATTAAATTCTCATTTAAAATTTTATGCGTCATGTTTCCCTATTGTAATTCTGAGAATCTTAACAGTCAGGCCCCAGAATTATTAATTAGAGAAAAAGAAAGAAACAGAATTCAGGAGTTGAGTGAGTGTCGAACTTTATTGTTTTATGCAGAGGTGAAACCCCCTGCACCCATTCCAGTGTGGGTGGAGGTTAGTATCTCACATCACCCAAGCTTATTATTGAAAGGGAATATTCCAAGAAGTGACAATCTGGTATTAGTATATGTAAGTCTGCAGTTTTGCTCATTCAGTCTCACTATTCTGGAACTCATACTAACAAGTTACTGACTATCAAAGGTTACTCCATTAATGTATTGAGGAGAGTGTGTTACATTTAAGGACCTGTTACATTAAGAAACAACACAGTTATGTGAGGATTCATAACTACCTGATGTAAAAATATTTTTCAACAGTAATAAACTCTTGCATTTTCTGCTCACCCAAACAAACAAGCAAACAATTAAGTAAACAAATAACATCCCTACTAAATATTAACGCACTAATATTAAGTCACAAACATTTGCTAATTCTACTTGAAGAACTCATCTGGAAGCCTGGCTTCAGACAGCTGTAGTAAAATTAGGCATCCCAACCAACAAATGCACACTATATATGTATGTAACTGCTCTTGTTACCTTAGTTTAGACAACAGGTGGTCCTCATAAACAAGTGCTGCACACCTGTGAAATGTTAACTGGCATGAAGTTGATAGTATGATGTGGCCCAAAGTTAATCAGATGTGTATCAGGATGGGCATAGTGCAGAGATACTGACAAATGACTACATGGTACATTGGAACAACCACATTATGGGAAGAACAGTGCAACGCTGGCCCAGTGCATGATAGGCGGAGATGCAAGTAATGCAGTTGACATTACCTGTGCAGGGTATCACTGCCGAATTCAAGCACATCCATGGGAATAAGGAACATAACATAGGTGTCACTTCAAATAGCCTAAACAGGTTGAGCACAAGAAAGTGACATTCCAGTTCATCACTGATATGGGGTGGAAGAGGAATATATCAAACAGATGAAAACCCAAAATGACTAAGGTATGACAGGCTGGTAGAAGAAAGAATAATAATATTTATGGAATAGCGACCCATTTTCAGAATATTAAGAAGAAGGGCTGCTAGGGAAGGTAGAGAACAATAGCTGGAGAATGGGTAGATGGAGAAGTGAAGGAAGCAGGAGGAGAAAAACAAATATAAATACATTCACACAAGCAGAAATGAGTGATAGACATACAAAAGATGGGGACAATGGTAACAGAATTAGCTTGACAAAGGTTGGACAATTGGTGACAGTGAGGAGTGGAGAACAAACAAGGTGGGAATTGACATAATAAGAAGAGAAGCACTTAGATGTGGATAAGGCAGGAGCAATGGTCAGATGCCAGGCCAGACCACAGGGCAACATCTATCCATCAATCACCTCTGTAACTGATCATTGGTGGGATGCACTTCTGGTAGGCTGATGGTTGGGTTCTTCCAGTATTATGACTTGACCACTCAGGCCAGGATATGCTCTACCTGGTTGAAGTGGACATTAAGCTGTTGTTGCATCCTGGTTTCCACTACTTGGATTGGAAGATTATGAAAAACCCTTCCAGTCACTGTCAGAACAGCGCATCCTCACCCTTCCTGAGTAAATGTCACTCTGACCAGCAGTGAGCTCTCCAGGTCACCTTTAGCAAGGTGACCTGTGTCCTTTGCTGAGGTGCAGACCTGGTGACTACTTGTGACAAGTACCAGAGGTATTGATTGGTTTATTCTGAAGTGAATGCCAACATTTCACAAATTTAACCACAAATGAACTTGCAGGAAAATGTGAAAAAGAGCCCATACACACACAGAAAACACCCACACTCACGCACGTGTGCAGACGCACACATGCACACACAGTGTCAGCTATGCATACCAACCATAGCAGCAGAGTGTAAGCAGAGTGTACACTACATATTTATTTGTTTATTTATTGCATTTGTTTACTAGGATACTGGAATAGTCCAACTGAGCAGAAAGCTACCTGTTTTCAGTGGAGGCCTGGGGAGAAAGGCTCCAGAAAAATTCCAGCATTCTATAAAGAACATATAAAACAGAGATATTTTAGTAATCAACAACTATACAAAATGTAAACAGAGTATCATTAATTAATAGCAGCATCATGAAATGAGATAATAAACTTTTTTCCATGGGAAAAAATATGAGCATTTAATTACAAAAAGAACATAGTAAACAGAGGTATACAACTAAACAACAACGGTATACAAGTTATCAACAAATATACAATATTTATACAGAGTATCAGCAGCAGCAGCATCTAAAGGTCTATGGAATGTTTTTGGAAATGATCTTGGTAGAAGAAGAGAAAAGAAGGGAAATGGAGGATTAGAATTAAGAGGCAGGAAGGAATATTTTAGGATAGGTAAAAAGAAGGAGATGGAGAGGTAGAAACAGATGTGACAGAGATTTTCAAGGTGTGAATGGTCTGGGTGTCCATAATCGGTGTCTACTTCAAGTATAGTAAAGGGTAACTGATATGAAACTTTATGCAAGGGACAAGACATGGGGCATTGCCAAGGATATGTCCACCACAGGGAGTGGAGTACAATACAGACAAAAGTCACAGAGAAAGAAGAGTTCTTCCTGTCCATGTCTGAGGAGGTGGAGTGGACCAATGTACTCTGTGGCGGCTTGCATGTGGTAGTTGGCACTGTAACAATTACCCACATGTTAGTAGGGAGTATACACTCAGTTAGTGCTATCCAGTATGCATATGTAGGGTGCACTGCATTGATTGTGCCAGTCGATTCACCCAGGAAATTTTGCATATCTGTTCTTTCAGTGTCAGTGATGCATCAGGTAGTGCAGAATATGGTGGGTTCTATTCCCACACAGGGTACATCAATTGCTGACACTGTAGTACAGCATGGGTGGGGTACTGAACTCGTAAGTATATCATCCTTTGGATGAGATGTTAAATGAAGGTCCAATCTGCATGAGCTAATGGTAGCTCAGGTAGATGCAAAGGATATCTCAGCACCTATTAAAAAACATAGGGGAAGTTCCCCGATGCCCTTGCCAACTTTCCCCTAGTAGTAGTGTATATACCACCTTGGGTCTCTCCTGAAAAGAAGTTACAAGCCTAGTAGGACTAACCTGGAAAACAAACGATAAATAAAATAAATTTGGGTACCTCTGGACTACAACTGAACAAGCCACATCATCAATATATGTATGTCTACATAAGCTATGTACATGTAGAGTTGTCTTTGCCCATGCATAGTGGGGGGATTATAGGCATATGTCACAGTGCTTCCAAAGGTATCTTGTATACATGCTGTCATGGGTTTTAATAATGGAAATAGCAGCACAACAGGACAGCACATATCAGACATTAGCAGATAACCTGTGGCTGATGATGATGGCAACATGCACATGGCACAGCCTGATGTATAAGAGGCATGGTCTACAACACTACCATGAGAGGACTCACCACATTACTAACACCAGAAATCCCTGTGAAGATTTGAACTGTAATCACAACATTGCCAATGCAGGGAGGTCCACTACCTTTCATAGCCTCATAAGTTAATACTACATTATCAATATTCAGACTATTACAAGCCTAGTCCTTAACCAGAGGTCAGAATCAAGCCCTGCATCTTGTACTTGTGATGTGACAATCTTAACCATTATGACAACTGCTCCCCCTAACTTAGGCATGCACATACCCCTTGTGGTGGTGGGGGGGGGTTGGCACGGAGGCTTTGCCACAATGACTCCAGATCAGTCTCTGATGTGTGCACAACACTAAGTAGATTCAATGGATGTGCAGGTCAGTGATCCAGGCAGGCCTAAAGCATTGAAGAGATTATATGATAATGTGCAAGATCTGCACAGTGACATGCAGTGAATGGATAAAAAGTTGCTGTTGTTGCTCAAACTTGTGGTGGCAAATATGGCATCTCTAGGTGCTTTGCTGAGACACATGGCAATGACTCTGCAGTCTGCTGCTTCAGTCCAATCAATGCATGGTTGTGGAAGTGTGCAGGACTGTGTGGCTGGGCACATGCTACATATATAAAACTACACAGACCACTTCTGTGGTGATGTTTCTGTTAACTATGGCCTCACAGCCTCAGCAGTCATAGGCTCATGGTAAACTTCAGCTTACTTATAATGCTTAAGTTTCATTAGAAGACCACTCTTGTGATGTGATTAAAAAAGGCCCCACCTCATGACTGAAGCTAACTTGCTCATAACCTAGCTGTTTTTGTAATGGTTTTAGTAGTGAAATCATTCTGAAATATTTATTGTTAATACGTGTACTGTTTTTTTGATGATATAAGGAACCTTTTGACTGGATGTCGATTTAAAGGGAATTTGTAAAATGAATTAATTAATTGAAAGCAGAGGCCGAAGCGCTAGTTCATTAATTTAGCATCTATCAAAGTTATATTTTAAGCTCCATTTTGGATCAAAACATGTTTTGTTTTTAGATTTTGAAAGTTCTCAGTTGGTCCATTAGATGGAAAGTCTGGTGTACTAGTAGACCCCACAAATGGAAAAGAACAAATAGATGAGACATATGTGCCCACTCTTCTTAATGCACTTTTCTACATGCTGACTAGGGCTCAGGCTGCTCAAACTAGATGAAAAAAGCTCAAAGAAGATTGAGGTGGAGAAGGTACATGTTTGTATTCACTTAGTGCCAGAAGTACAGTAAAGAGGCATAGAACAGAGTCTAGAAGATATGGATGATGCATTGAGCTTTAATGGTGAGAGTAAAATCAAGCTTGAATATGACAAGAGGCTAGTCAAGCAGGTGAAGGGTTAAAGCATTGTTATCTAAAGTTAAATGGAATAACGTAGTTGACTTGTGTAACCAATCTGAAGAACATGGGTCACGTTTTATCCTCAGGATATTAATAGCCAGAGAAAGTGAAAACCACTGTGCAAATGCTTAATGCAAGCTCTGAAGATTTTCTTTGGGGGGGGGGGTGGAATGGTACAGTACTTATAAAAATTCATACCAACTATACAATACATTAGAATTCCTATGAAGAATTCTCTAGAGTATGATTTACAATGAGAATAGTTGCTGAAACAAGATGACAGTTTTGAAACATTGTGATTATTGCAGCAAACATGAGATAAGATAATACAACAAAAACTGTTTTGATATAAGTGGATATATTCAATTTGGAACGGAGCAGACCTTATATCGAAGAACAAATCTTTAACACATGAACCAAGGGGATTTACAGGTTAAAGACTAGATATGATTAGTCTATTAATGAAATGCTAAATCATCATTTAATGGTGTGAGAATTTTGATGGATCAAATGTGGAAGATAAGTACTATTTGAGACTGATCATAAACCCTTGCAGAGCTTTTTTGAAAAGTTCTTATGTAAAGCACAGCCATGCCTACAAGAAATCTACATAGTCTGCAGAAATATGTCTTTGATTTCTGTATACGAGGTTATATGGCCCTCTGACAATAGCTGGACTCCTTGGAATTGATATCAAAAAGAAAGTATGATCACCATGCCGCAAATAAAACCAAACCTTTTAATAAAAAATAAAATAGAACAACCAAGAATTGAAGGTAAGGGGATTTACAGTCCTCAGACTGCTTCTTCAGGCCTACTAAACAGTGCTACACCTCAAAAAAATTTAACAATCAAGGCAACCAATCAGCTGCTGTGAAATAGAATTACCTAAAAGAGAGAGAAAGCCCATTATATGCTGAAGAAGACTAATGTTGGAGTGGGCGTGCTGTCAGCCTTGATTGTTAAAAAGTTTCAGGTGTAGCAGTGTTTACTAGGTCTGTAAAAGCAGTTTGAGGACTGTGAAAGTACTTACATTGTATTCTCGGTTGTTCTGTTTTATTTTTTTATTAAAAAATTTGGTTTTATCTGAGCCGTGGTGATAGTTCTTTCTTTTTGATATAATGTTAAGTACATTGTTGTTAGAACGGTCTTTACCAGCCTATTGGACTTTTTTCTTCTCCTTTGGAATTGGCTGATAAAACTGGATCACAAAGGAGGGAATGCATTCACATGTGAATGGCATCAGTCACACATGCTTATGAATGAGCATATGAGAGATGACAATTAATATGTCAAATGCAAGCCTGGCCCTATGTTAAACAGATGCATACATTTATTCTGAGTAGTACATATCTAAAAGAGAAGACTGAATGCATATTGACTGAGGAAGTAAACCTATAGGTTAAACTAAATATAGGACTGAAGATGGGAAAAGGTCAATGATTTTAAGTATGCGCACAGGGGACAAAAAGTTGTACCTGCTTAAAGAAATCATCACGAGCAGATGGATAGACTATGTATTAGCAATTCATAAAGACATACAAGTATACTACACCTTATAAGGGCAAATTTAGATAAAACCACTGCACCAGATTAGCTCACAGCATTAATGTTTGCAGGAAGTAGATATATCTCATTTGTGAATAGTAAAATGCAAGGACAAAGCATGAGTCAAGGTGTACCATGATGAATGCTGGAACAAACTGAAAAGGTTCAGAGCTGTGTATTCTGTAATATATATTTTACAACATTTTCAAGAGCAGATGATGACTCACAAAACCCCTCACCTGCCATGGGTCAGAGTTCAGGTTAACTCATTCCAACTGATGCTGGAAAGAAATCAAGCAGAACAAAAGATTTGCTAGATCATACTATATGTAAGAAATAGACTCTAGCAGAAACTTGAAAAATAATTCAAAAACCAAGTTCACCATTTCAGCTATTCGAACAGATGAAATCCATATTCTTACAATTATCTCAGATAATGACAACTTGATATTTTACTATTATGTATCAGATATATGTCAAAATGAAAGAACCTGGAAGTGTATACTGAAAATGAATGTGATATTCCAAAATTCATGATAGTGAGTGATAGTGGTAATGAACATCGAGTAGTGTTATGCTTGCCAGGAGCAAAAACAGAGGATGTGAAACAAGCCTCGGAACACCTTAATGTAAGGAAGTATGGATCTGTTTTTATTCATGTTGGTATAAAAGATGTCACCAACAAATATTATCTGACTGTTAGTCGGGAACTGACAGCCCTCCTAGATAGTATAGCTTGTACTGGTGTTACGACATATTTTTCATAAATCATCTATAGAAAGGATAGTCAGGTCACTGTGAGTGAAAAGATTTTTTGGATAAACACCTACATGGAAAAATGCCCTGTTTTAAAAAATGGAAATGTGTAGTGCATCCAAGCCTTCTTTTGGGCACACGTGTTCAGACAGGATGGTATGCATTTGTCTAGATCAGGGAAGAGAATTTTTGCAGCAGATATTTTGCAATATTTGACAAACACTAGCCAGGATTTTTGCTAGGTCAAAAATGTAACAGTTCACAGATAGCAACATTTGATGCATCTCTGATGGTTGTTAATGTTTAGAGCATTAATAATAAAGTTTTTTTAATTAGAAAATTTGCTATGTTCTCACAAGATTGATGTTGTTATACTTTGTGAAACATGGTTAAAGAACAATGACTGGAAACCAGTTCTGTCAGGGTATAAATGTTTTTACTGTAGCAAATATTCTAACAAAAAATCAGGTGGAGGTGTTATGATAGGGATTAAAGATAGCTATGAGACTTGTGATTATTACATGTTCAGTGATAACATCAATACTATAGACAGTGTAACTGTGACAATAAAGTCAACCCTGGAACATATAACAATTGCTGGAGTGTACCGCCAAAGTCAAGTGCAGATGACCTAGAGGAATTCATACATTTCTTACATGAAATACAGGAGGGAAGAATAATATTAGCTGGGGACTTAAATTTACCAGAAACAGACTGGAATAATATTGATTCAACAACATTAGTAAAGAAATTAGTCAGAGTATATTCAGGAACAACAAATGCTTCAGATTGTAAAATAAAAACTACCAGGGGATGGAATATACTGGATATCATTTGTGTTCCCAAAGAAATTACTGTAACTTCAAGTCAAGTTTTACCACCATTGATGTGCAGTGATCATGGGGTCATAAAGGTTAATTTGTTGCTAGATAATTCTGCCAAACTGAAATCTAAGCCAATGCACAGAAGGTAATTACAGATTATAGGGAAGCAAAACAGTTACTATATATAATTGGAGTGAGGTGTTCAGTGGAAAAACTGCAGCTGGAATGTGAAAAGTTTTGAAAGAGAAATTGTGTGAGTGCAAAAAGTCAAAAAAAAATGTTTAACATCAGGATCTAGGCATACAACATCAGGGGGTTATATTTCCATAAGAACAAGATATCTGATTAAGGTGAGAGACAAAAAATATAAGAAATGGAAGAGATGTCAAACTACAACTTTGAAAACTTAAATCAACGAGCTGCACAAACAGATTAAGCATATTGTCAGACAAGCGCAAGAAAATTTTGAAGAAAATGTATATAAAGATATTGAGCATAATAGGAAACATTTTTATAGATACATAAAATGTGGAAGGAGTAAAGATACACAAATTGATAAACTGTGTGCAGATTTGTTGCTAGATAATTCTGCCAAACTGAAATCTAAACCAATGCACAGAAGGTAATTACAGATTATAGGGAAGCAAAACAGTTACTATATATAACTGGAGTGAGGTGTTCAGTGGAAAAATTGCAGATGGAATGTGGAAAGTTTTGAAAAAGAAATTGTTTGAGTGCAAAAAGTCAAAAAAATGTTTAACATCAGGATCTAGGCACGCAACATCAGGGGGTATATTTCCATAAGAACAAGATACCCGATTAAGGTGAGAGACAAAAATATAAGAAATAGAAGAGAGGTTGAACTACAACTTTGAAAACTGAAATAAATAAGCTGGACAAACAGATTAAGCATAGTGTTAGACAAGATCAAGAAAAATTTGAAGAACATTTATATAAAGATATTGATCATAATAGGAAACCTTTTTATACATACATAAGATGTGGAAGGAGTAAAGACACACACACTGATAAACTGTGTACAGATTGTAAAATTTATTCTCAGACACAACAGATTATAGATATATTTACAAAATCTTATGCAAAACAGTTTGGATCCACAAAAGGGGTGGTAAGTTGTCCTAGTGACATCCAGGTAACCCCAGATACTGGAATCAAATTAGATTATATTGAAAAAGAACTGTGCAAACTGGATCCAAACAAAGCACAGGGAGGAGATGGAATAAGTAACAATGACCTGAGAACACTTAAGCAAGAACTTACACTGCCATTACATCTATTATTCACTAGGTCATATAAATATGGGGAGATTCCTCAAGATTGGAGATATGCACTTATTAAATCTGTCTTTAAGGGAAAGGGGAGTAGGACAAATCCAGAATCATATAGACCCTTAAGTCCACTTTCATGTTGTGGAAAAATAATGGAGAAGGTAATACTGGATAAGTTATTGTCAGAACTGGATAGGTTGGGACTTGAAACCATATATCAGCATGCATATGCTGAAAATATATCTATTACCACCTGTAACATGATGTTCTATAACAATATAATAACAGCTATGAATGAAAATTTGTGTTGTGATGTGATTTATATAGATTTAACTTCAGCATTTGACAGGGTCATGCACAAAACACTGATCAATAAATTAGTACAACTAGGTATTGATGTACTGTTGATAAGATGGATAGCTGCATGGCTTACAAATAGAACATGGCAAGTTGTTGGTTTTCTTTCGGCTTTTCCCAGTTAGGGGTCGCCACAGTGGAACTCCAGTCCACTAATGATTGGCAGTCGATTTTTATGGTGCCGAGGTGCCAGCCTGACGCCCAACCTTCAACGAAGGCATGCCCATTCACACATGTTCTTTGAACGCCACTCGACCATGGGGAGGACATGCAGACTCCACACAGAAGGCGCTCCAGCCGAGAATCGAAAGGGGGAACCTCTTGCTGTGAGGCGACAATGATACCACTGCACCACCGCGGCTTCTTCATGGCAAGTATCACACACCAACTGGATAGGTGAAATCCTTGGTAACAGTCAAGGTGTCCCACAGGGCTCTGTACTAGGCCCTTACTTGTTTAGATTGTATCTTTCAGACCTTACTTTTTCATCTGAGGTGTTCTACAGTCTATATGCTGATGACCTGAAATTGGGTAAACTGATTACAAGTGTTACAGATAAGGCATGTCTGCAATATAATTTGACTAAATTGACCATTTGGGCACAGGAGAATAATATGTTGATAAATACATCAAAAACTAAGCATATGAGATTTGGGAGACATAAACTGAAAGGTGAATATGTAATACAGCACACAGTGATTGAAACTGTAGACACATTTAAGGACCTGGGTGTAGGGGTAGATTCAGCTATGAGTTTTTCTAATCATATCAACCAATTGGCTAATGATAGTTATAGAACTATAGGTTGTATAAAAAGATTTATAATGTCTAGGAAATCAGACATAATGAAGTCATTGTTTGTTAGTTACATTACATCCAAACTTGAGTATGGAATAACAATATGAAAAACCTATAGGAAAACAAGCATGAATAAATTGGAAAAAGTACAGTGGAAATATACTAAGGGCATCCATGGATGTGAAAATATAAGTTATTATGAAAGACTAAAATACCTAAACTTGTACAGTGTCTCTTACAGATATTTAAGAGGAGATCCTATTCAGGTATATATTGCATTTAGGGACAACTACCTGTGTGAATGTTTGGGGTTATCAAAAAGTACTAGAGAATCATCAGATAACCTACGTAGAAGATTCTATATTAATGAGAAGTGTACTAATTGGTTCTCTGACAGAGTAGCTGATGCTTGGAACGGACTACCAAATTACATTAAAGCAAGTACTAGTTTAGATATTTTTAAGAACAGCCTGGACGTTTATTATGGGAACAAGTGTTTTGGCATATTGGCAAGCTAGAAGGGCTTTAATGCCTGTGCTTGAAACATTTGTATGTATGTAAGTATGTATGTATGTAGAAATTCAGGATTAGACAATAAGTAATACCTCCTGAGATACATAATACTTAACTTGTCAAGGTACACACTTCTGGTAGACGTATTTGAATTGACACTGCAAAGAAATCAAACCAAACAAAAGATTTGTTATCACAAACATGGCAAAACAAATCTTCATTGAAAAAGGGAGATTGAATGAGGATTCAAATGCTAGTAAATTTGTAAGAGGTACAACAAGAATCTACAGTGATAGGAGATGCACAAGAACAAAGCTTATTGTACATATGAGAAATAGACTCCTAAATCTATAGAAGGAACGTGATGTGATTATTTGGTTGTATATTCATTCGTCTGATGTAAGTAACAAGAAGTGACATCTTTTTTTAAAAGTTTATCAGATGATTTTTGAATATATTTTATTGTCTTTTAGCTTTATTTTTTATTTATAGATAATGGTATATATGTACAATTGACTTTAAATTAGTTTTAAATGTATATTATTAATTATGTTTAATACATATATTTAACGATGTGATGTATGTAACAGGAAGTGATGCCTGAGAAGCTCTTGTAGCAAAAGCTTTTTTTTGTGAGTGTGTGAAGCTTGTATTTGCCATTAAAGAATCATCCATGGTATCTGGAACCTTTTATTTTCTTTCTTCATTGACTTTTTTGGAGCTTGGTCTGGACTTTATCTGCTTGAGCTCTCACTGATTGGTTCAAATCTATAAAAGGACTCGGAGAAACTGATTCAAAACAAGATTAAGTTTATCTTTCCAATTAATTGAACAGATTAGGTCAGTATCTTTACCATCATCTTAGAAAATGAGACATCAAGATTTTAATAGTGTTTTTTGAAAGAGTTTATATGTGTGTGCTAAAAATGGATGTGATATTCTGAAATTCATGACTAATACTAAGACTCAGAAATTCAAGATGAATCCCTACATAATTTATAACTTGAATCTCTACCAATATCAGAGGCTATATTAAATCATTCACCTGTGGTAAGGTTTGAAAGACCATTGACAATGATATTGGTTCTAGGACTGCACATACCAGAAGTATTAAATGTATTATGGCATCAAAGACTCTGTAAAAACCTTAACATGTTTTGAAAAAAATGTAAATATATATATCTCCTAAACTATTTGTTAATGCTAGTAATATTATTTTATTAATGTTGTTAATAATGCTAACATTTTTTTCAAAAAGGATAGATGCTGAATACTAAGAGTAGAAATGAAGCAAAGAACAAGAAGTTAACAGCAACCAAGTCAATAAGTCATGATCTTTTCACTTAATCATTCTGTTTTATTTTTCTTTAGCCTGTTTTATTTATTTGTAATCAAGTGTATCTCACTGCATTATGAGATCTTCCTGTTTTTAGTTGTTGTATCTTTCAGCTTTTCCCGGTTAGGGGTCGCCACAGCGGAACTCCGGTCCGCTAATGATTGGCAGTAGATTTTTACATACCGAGTTGCCAGCCCTGATGTACAACCTTCAACGAAGGTATGCCCATTCACGCTTGTCTCCACACAGAAGACGCTTTAGCTGAAAATCGAACAGGACAACGTCTTACAGTGAGGCGACAACGCTACCACAGCACCACCACCGCATCTTCTAGTACAAGTACTAATTCATTGACAGACTGAAACATTTTTTAAAGTTATCTCTAGAAAGATTGATTATACTTTCAACAACTCTGAACTTTCAGTATTTACATTCCTCCCTTAAGCAAGAAATATCTTCAGTTATTTTGCTGGTTGCAACAGTTAGTTTGTTATTTTGGTCAAACAGTAAATTAAGCTTTGACATTCTGTTAGATATTTAAGGCCCTTCAACCAGACCTCTTATTGTGACAAATTAGATTTAAATACTAGATTTCTAGCAGTACTCAATGTCCCATTTCTCTCTCCAGTCTAATAATGTATTCTCTAATATCTTTTTTAAATATATTATCAGGATTGTTTCAGGTCTCATTTATCACATACTAGTCTGTGTAACAAATAATATGACTAATAAGTTTTTCTATACATATTTTCTCTGACTCGTGTTATTGTTTTACATTGCACTCTTCTATGAAACATACATTCTGCATTTTTCTTATTACAACACTTTTTTTCACTCCTATGTTTCGTACATGATACTTTGTGATTTAAAATATCTGTAACTGATTTTTGAAAGATTGTGATTGTGGAGCTTTTCTCCCCAGGCCTTAGCTGAAAATGGGTACCTTCTGGCCCAGTTGAACTTTCCCGGTAAACAAATGACAAATAAATATATAAATACATATAGGCTCATAGGTGTGTACAAGGCTAATGGCCCTGGAGCCTTTACAAGTCTAGCCCATAGGATTACCCTGGCATCGTGCCACCCGACCTTAGTTCCCAGTGCCTCTGTCAAGTAAAGTCACTGGAGTGATCCCTGGGGTGAATTTTCTATATCCCATCCACTCATCAAGATTTCTCTTTATATATTTTACTAACAAACATATACCATTTCATTTCTGCTGGATTTTTACTGTGAAACAGAGTAAAAATGTTATGTTTATGTTTAGGCTTAATTTACTGCTAAAACATTCTTGAGGAAAGCAAAATTTGATGGAAATGTTTTCCAGTGGGTTTCTTAAAGCACAGCAGACCTTTGCGTTAGGAAAGTCTTTATGGTCTGACAAAGCTGAGAAAACTAAACTGTCTAGCAGCTCACAAGAAATGGATTGAACCCCTCATGATTATTTGTAATCAGTTCACAAGTAGCTTCAGCATTATGATTTCCCTTCCTGGAATACTTATAAAGCTTTATAGAAAATTGGTAAAAAATAGAAAGTAAAACAGCAGGAGGTAGCAATCATCCTGTCCTTCCCTTTAGCTATATTGTTTCATAAGTTCATAAGTAGATACTAGGCTATTGTCTATAGGTTATATAGAAATCTGCCTGTGTGGTCTCTGAGGTTTGGCACTAGACTAGGATAGGTTTTGATTAGATTTGATAGTAGTGCTGTTTAACATATAAACTAGATGCTCTAAGCTTGTCTTCATGCAATGGCTTTGTTTTCACCACACTTTGTTACAGGTTTCAGTTCTAAGGGTTGTTTTATAGATAAAAGTGTACTTAAGAGCAATACTGGTTTGCTGGACGGGCACTTAGCATTATAGGTATATGGAAAAAATGGGTGGAAAAGTACTTAAATAGCTTACACAACAAACAATGACAATTGAAAAGGAGAGGGATGGATTTTAGAAGTCAGATTACCATAAGGGACTAGAGACAATGGTAAAAGGGTGGGTGAGTTAGGGAAAAATCAAACTGCAAAAAGCAGACTTTCTTAGAGCAGGGTCCAATCAAATGAAGCCAGCATTGGAGCTCTAGTCCTATAGATAGAATTTCAGAAACTTTAGTCTAATGTTTTAGTTGGTACTGGGGCAGACACAAAGAACAGGAAGAAAAAAAAAACAGCTGTAAAGTATACAAAAAGGTACTGGAAGGTAACTTTAAAAAAGTAAATAATAATCAGAATATAAGTCTCTAGCAGCAAATTTGAAATATGAACAACTGGAAAAGTACTGAAGTACAAATCCTGGAGCAGATTTTGCAATACTGTCCCTAATGCAATCCCACTACAGACTAAGGTACTGAACTATGCAGATATTTACCAGCTACATTGTTTATGAAAAAAATGTTGTAATAAATTACCAGATGAGGTGCTCAAATACAGCACTAGTCCACAGCTGTGCCACAACTATGAATGAAACTACTAGTATAAGGCCCAGACAGGGATCAATTACAAACAACTAATTCTTACAGGGAATTCTACCTAAGTACAGCATAATGTATAAAATCTTGCAATGATTCACATTTTTTTTTACAATTGCAAGTAAGGCTACAAAAAATGACCATTGTCAAAATATAATGGTTACCCAATCACTACTTTGGGAGTACTTGTGGTGTGCCAGGGGAGGTGTTTTTATATATATATATATATATATATATATGTGTGTGTGTGTGTGTGTGTGTGTGTGTGTGTGTGTGTGTGTGTGTGTGTGTGTGTGTGTGTGTGTAAAATTGTGTGCACTTGGTGCACTTGTCTGTAGTCCCATGAGTGAGTCTGCATTAATGTGTGTATGTGGGGGGGTGTTTGTTAGTGCTTGCAAGTATATGTCTAAGTGTTTCTTTCATTGTGATTAAGTATTGGGGTCTTATTTGTTGTTGAATGGATGTCAGTTTGTAAGTGTGGGAATGTCTGGAACTGTGTGTAAGTGTATGCCTCTATGCACATGGGTATCTGAAAGTGTGTGCATGTCCTTTCCCTAGAGCTTCTTTAATAACACAATGCATGGGCTGATAAGGAGCCCAATAGTGTGCAGGTTTAACAACACTAGTGTTTGATTCTTAGACATGGTAATAAGCCATTAACGAGGTCTTACTCATTGTGGTTACATCTGAATCACACTTTCTTGCCTTCATTCTAATTGACCAACCTACATTCAGCAGTTAGCAGATGTGGAGGCCCGTTTTTTGAATCCTACTGCTAGTGCAATAATTCTTTGGTAATATTCATGAATATTTTTTTTTCTGATAGCCTAAGTACCTTGTAGAACCACAATCCAAGTAAAAAAGCCAGTTATTACCTTCAGTATTTATTAAAATACTCATTGAATAGCACACAATCCAATAAAATGTTCAGCAAATGCTCTGCCTTGTATTAAAATACAGTCCACAAAAACAGACGCACAATTTCTTTCTCTAGCGCCTTGGCTAAAAGCCTTTACAGAGTATACTTTTTACTTCTAGCATCATGCCTTATATCCTACATTCAATTAGCACGATCTTAATTAAATCCACTTAATTCCAGTGTTAATTAAAGAAAACACTTCCAGTGGCATTTTCTGTGTAACCCTGTTGGTGCTAAAGTATTGAACTTGAAAATTATAACGGATTCCATTTTCCATAACTTACTTTTTGTATTTAAACTATAATCTAATTTAACCTGTCCTAAAACTGTTGCTTCTAAACTACTTGTATCACTATTATGCCTTCTTTATAATGCAGGGCTACTAGATTTTCTTCCTTATTTTTTCTGATGTCCCTCAGATGTTCTTTTGGCCTGTCCCCAAATGATGTTTTGTTTTATCCTATGTACACTTTATTACAGGGACACCTTAATCCATAGACAATTCCTCTGCTGTCACAAGAGTATATACCTTTGGTGGTAAATTTATTCCCATTAATTTTATCAAAACTTTTTACAATATACTTGTGACAGCAACACCCTCCACATGGGAAGGTGCCTTATGTGGAAATCCCTAAAGTTACATATACAACAGGGAGCTGGAATCTCCCAGTGTATGAAAATACGGGAAATCCACTTTCTTTTACATTAAAGTATCTACTTTTTTTCTAGAATATTCCACTGATACTTCACTAATTGCCTAAATTGTTCTGAAAACACTGTGTATTTAGTGACAAAAACTAAACTATTTCTGCCATGTTCCTTATTATTTGAACCTATATTCCCACACACCTATTTACCCTTCATTATTTTCTCTCTGCCTTGTTCTACTAATTCCACATCATATCCCCTTTCTACAAACATTTTAGCTGCTTTATTTATTTCCCTAACACTTTCCTGCTTATCACTGCACAATCTCCTTATTCTCAAAAATTCCCCATAGGGGATAGATTTAATTGTGTGAGGTGGGTGGCAACTATCTCCATATAACATATAGTTGTTCTCATCAAATTTTTGATGTATTCCAGTTTGAATTATGCTATTACATCCGTCTAACTCTAAATCCAGAAAATATACTCTTGTTCCTTTCTGTATTCCACCAAACCTAATATTATAACAATTATTTTGTACTTCCTGCAGAAAAATCTCTGCTTTGTTTTACCCTACTTCACAAATGAAAATCAAGTCATCAATAAATCTATAATATTGGCGAAAATGTCTATTATAGAAAGTCTTGTTATATATGCATTTACTTTCAAACATACCGATAAAGAGGTTAGCATACATAGGGGCAAAAGCTGCCCCCATGGCTGTTCCTTTAAGTTGTCTCTATAAACCTTCATTGAATTCAAAAATATTATGGGTTTAAGCAAAAATTCACCAATTCTGACACAAAATGTGTCCTAGGAGTATCCTTGACGAAGTAAAACAAGGCCTCTAAGCTATGTATATGTTCTATATTTGTATACAGGCTAACTACATCCATAACAAGGAAGAACATGTTCTCCCTCCACTCAAGCCCTTTAATTCTTTCCAAAAAGTTAAATGAGTCTTTTATGTAAGAAGGAAATTTCTCTACCTCCACCCTAAGGTAGGTGTGCAAAAATAAAGCCAAATTATGTGTGAAGTATCCACAGACTGAAACTATATGCCGTCGTGGTGGAGCCACCATATTTTTATGGATTTTGGGAACGCAGAAAAAAATAAGCCATTGAATTTTCTTTTACTGCAAACCTTTTATGCACATTTTCATGGGAGAAGTATTTCAACCTTAACCCTTTCATTAACAATTCTTTATACATTGCTATTATTTCTAAAACATTATCTTTTCTCACTGATGTATATACTTCCCTATCATCTAAATGTTTGTAGCACATCTTCAAATACTGTGCATAATTTAATACCACTAATTTACCCCCCCTTATCGGATGGCTTGAAAACAAGCTTTCTATCCTGACTAAATACTTGAAGGCTGGACCATTCTGCTTTAGTTAAATTGTATTTATGATCCCCCTTCAATCTATTCATTTTTTCATTCTTTTTCTGTTGCAAATTGTAATGTATGTGAAAACTACTGAATACTTTCATCTTTACAAACAGGCATAAAGTCACTTTTATATATTACATTTTCTGTATGCAGTTTACAATAATCATCCATTTCTAGACCTGAGGCACATGAGTAAAAACGTTCCTCACTAGTTAAAGAATCACTTTCACCATTAATATAATTTTTACAATTGTCATTCTGAGCAAAAAACACTTTTAAATTCAGTTTTCTAACAAATTTGAATATATCACATTTCAACTCATATGCTCTAGGAAACACCGTAGGTATATAATTCAAACCCTTGTTTAACACAGTTAGTTATTTCTGTAGTAGTCAAAGTACAATTGCACAAATTTACTATATAATCCCGTTGATAATCAACATTTATATTAATGCCACTTGCCTCTTTTGACTGTCCGAGAGTTGTACTGGGATTCCCCATAATAATCATGTCTATAGTTATTTCTCGACCTCTTTCTGTTATTATTCCTTCCTGACTCAATAAAAGTCTCTTTTAAATATTGCGGATTCCTGGCTTCTGGCATCGCTGGATAATGATTCTCCTCCTCACTGTCCACTGCAACAAATGAGGAATCACTGCCCACCATAGAAACATAGTCGTTAGTATTTCTCCTTCCTTCTTCTTGCTGGAATCTTACGCACCTACGCGGTCTCTGCTGACTGTTTGAGATCATGAACACCTGATTACATTTGTAATCTCTGATATCTCTAAATAATTTATTTTTCTTTCTTTAAACAAGCTCTTTCTCATAATCAGTCAGTTTGTCATTCCCTGAAGTTAAAAAGATCTCCAATTGTACAGTGCTCGACTGGGCTGCTATTTTCTGACATACCTCTTTGGTTTCCGTGATCAGCCTTCGCCTCTTCATGTCATCCCTCTCCTTTAAGATATTAACCCATTCTGTGCTGCACTTCTGAGCAGCCGCTACCCAGTGAGCATTAAAGTCTCTATCCTCTTCATCTTCATAATCAAAAAGGAAAGATGGACTCTTAGTGGCACGAAGACCTCTGGTGGAAATCTATAGTTCAATGTAGCATTGTAAACTCAGAGAATTGAAGACCAATGTCTCCTTATATAACAGTTTTTCCACCTAGTCAAAAAGCTGCAATAATTCCGGTGAAGCTGTTACTTTTCTACTTTAAGTACCTTTCCAGATCCTTTATTATGCTGCAGTAACATGCTCCATCAAAGAGCATGAAGTATTGTACTTCATGGATCTGAGACATCTGAAGACTAATCATGGACTGTCTAGGGTCATTAAGTACTGAATGTATGAATGATCTCCAAGGATCCTCCCACACCAATATAGAAAAAGTATTTTAGAGTTAAGCTTAGTCAGAATTTTATTTACTTTAGTCAGTAACACTCACAATAAATGAATCACTTATCCTTTCAGATTTGACATCAGAAACATATTGGTTGTAGTCATTCTGTCTCTCTATGAACTGTTCCACATGCTTTGATCTACATAAATAAGCAAAAATAGAAACTCAAGGAAAATATTTCCATATTACTGATGATAAACAATGCTGGCTGAATTATTTTGACAGGACAATCTAAGTGAGGAATGCAAACATTTTATCTGCCATTATTTGAAGAAGTATGCTGAAATTAAAATAGATTATTCATACTTCATTACTTTGACATTGCAAGAATATACATACAGTATATACTATATATATATATATATATATATATATATATATATATATATATATATATATATATATATATATATCACTGTTTTGGTCTGCTCATAATCATTGTCTTAATCCACAGTTTAACACATTGAAATGAAAACTCCATTAGCAATAATTTACAGGCATTTATTTCAATAGTTATGCCATGTTTATGTATAATTCTGCTTGCAGCCATAACCTAGATGATGAGAAGAGACTATGAAAATGCAATCCAACCACATAGTCTACTATATTTTATATGGCCAATAATAAAATTATGACTATTATGGCAACATTAAATGCACTCACAGAGATAAGTCACATTTGTATGGAAAGTAAGGCTAATGCATATAGATTACATTTTTTATGAAATGCTGCAATAAAATCAAAGCACCTTCAGGCAAAATATATACAAAGGTATTGCAGTATTAGAAAATGTATGAACACCAACTGCATTACCAAATGCCCATGAGGAACCTGTGAGGAAATCTGTGTGTAAAAACTTGTTAAACAGCAAAGGAGAAACTCGCATTTAAGTCAAGAAGGAGCCCAGGGCCATTTCAATAAGAAAGGAAACCAGCTATACTCCTGTAAATAAATAATGCAGTCGTTATAGAGGTTATAGTAAATGGAATGCAGTTTTGTATGCTGGACAGTTTATGCCTGGTGGAAGCCTAACTTAAAATTATTTATTTATTATTTATTCATTTGCTTGCTTACTATTGGAATGAATCATCATTCAAAATTTCATAATGTCTAGGATTATACAGAGTTTGAGAACTAGGCAAAAGAGTGCATAGAGTAACTTGCTTTTCATTTGCTGTGTTTATAAACTGGCAGTTTATTAAACTATATTACCTTTTAGAAAATGAGGCCTTAACATGCTCATTTTACATGATAAGTACAAGGACAGGGCTGCATCAGGGGAAATCTACCATAGAAAATCATAATGTTTTTAATCAGCAGTTACAGATATGCATTTAATCAAAACATTCCTTCTTATAGACAGCAGGTATAAAGTTTTTAGCCTTGTGAATGATATCTGTTTCAGAAATGTCTGTCAGCTAAATACAGGTGAATAACCTCTTGTTTAAGCCTAACAACACAATGTACAGGTGTGTTGCAGAAATTATTAGACTGTACAGCACCGATTAAATTCTCATTTAAAATTTTATGCTTCATGTTTCTCTATTGTAATTCTGAGAATTGTAACAGTCAGGACCCAGAATTATTAATTAGAGAAAAAGAAAGAAACAGAATTCAGAAGTTGAGTGAGTGCCAAACTTTATTGTTTTTTGCAGAGGTGAAGCCCCCTGCACCCATTCCAGTGTGGGTGGAGGCTAGTATCTCACATCACCCAAGCTTATTATTGAAAGGGAATATTCAAAGAAGTGACAATCTGGTATTAGTATATGTAAGTCTGCAGTTGTGCTCATTCAGTTTCACTATTCTGGAACTCATACTAACAAGTTTCTGAATAGCAAAGGTTAATCCATTATTGTATTGAGGAGAGTGTGTTACATTTAAGGACCTGTTACATTAAGAAACAACACAGTTATGTGAGGATTCATAACTACATGATGTAAAAAATATTTTTCAACAGTAATAAACTCTTGCATTTTCTGCTCATCCAAACAAACAAGCAAACAAATAAGTAAAGAAATAACATCCCTACTAAATATTAACGCACTAATATTAAGTCACAAACGTTTGCTCACTCTACTTGAAGAACTCATTTGGAAGCCTGGCTTCAGACAGATGTAGCAAAATGAGGCATCCCAACCAACAAATACACACTATATATGTATGTAACTGCTCTTGTTAACCTTAGTTTAGACAACAGGTGGTCCTCATAAATGAGTGCTGCACACCTGAGAAATGTTAACTGGCATGAAGTTGATAGTATGATGTGGCCCAAAGTTAATTAGATGTGTGTCAGGGTGGGCATAGCGCAGAGATACTGAACAAATGACTACATGGCACATTGGAATAGCCACATTATGGGAAGAATAGTGCAATGCTGGCCCGGTGCATGATAGGCGGAGATGCAAGTAATGCACTTGACATTACCTGTGCAGGGTGTCACTGCCCACTTCAAGCACATCCATGGGAATAAGGAACATAACACAGGTGTCACTTCAAATAGCCTAAACAGGTTGAGCACAAGAAAGTGACATTCCAGCTCATTACTGATATGGGGTGAAAGAGGAATACATCAAACAGATGAAAACCCCAAATAACTGTAAGGTATGACAGGCTGGTAGGAGAAAGAACTATAATATTTATGGAATAGCGACCCATTTTCAGAATATTAAGAAGAAGGGCTGCTAGGGAAGGTAGAGAACAATAGTTGGAGAATGGGTAGATGGAGAAGTGAAGAAAGCAGGGGAAGAAAAACAAAGATAAATACATTCACATAAGCAGAAATGAGTGATAGACATACAAAAGATGGGGACAATGGTAACAGACTTAGATTGACAAAGGCTGGACAACTGGTGACAGTGAGGAGTGCAGAACAAGCAAGGTGGGGATTGACACAATAAGAACGGAAGCACTTAGATGGGGATAAGGCAGGAGCAATGGTCAGATACCAGGACAGACCACAGGGCAACATCTCTCCATCAATCACCTCTGTGACTGATCATTGGTGAGATGCATTTCTGGTAGTCTGATGGTTGGGTCCTTCCAGTGTTATGACTTGACCACTCAAGCCAGGATATGCTCTACCTCGTTGAAGTGGACATTAAGCTGTTGGTGCATCTTGGTTTCCACTACTTGGATTGGAAGATGATGAAAAACCCTTCCACTCACTGTCAGAACAGGTCATCTCCACCCTTCCTGAGAAAATGTCAGTCATACCAGCAGTGATCTCTCCAGGTCATCTATAGCAAGGTGACCTGTGTCCTTTCCTGAGGTGCAGACCTGGTGACTACTTGTGACAAGCAGCAGAGGCATTGATTGGTTCATTCTAAAGTGAATGCCACATTTCACAAATTTAACCACAAATGGACTTGCAGAAAAATGTGAAAAATAGCCCATACACACACAGAACACACCCACGCTCACCCACGTGTGCAGACACACACATGCACACTCAGTATCAGTTATGCATACAGACCATAGCAGTAGAGTGTACACTACATATTTATTTATTTTTTATTGCATTTGTTTACTGGGATACTGGGATAGTCCAAGTGAGCAGAAAGCTACTTGTTTTCCGTGGAGGCCTGGGTACAAAAGCTCCAGAAAAATTCCAGCATTCCATAAAGAACGTATAAAACAGAGATATGCAAGTAATCGACAACTATATAAAATGTAAACCGAGTATCATTAATTAATAGCAGCATCATGAAATGAGTTAATAAATGTTTTCCATGGAAAAAAAATATGAGCATTTAATTACAAAAAGAACATAGTAAACAGAGGTGTACAACTAATCAACAGAAGTATACAAGTTATCAACAAATATACAATATTTATACAGAGTATCAGCAGCAGCATCTAAAGGTCTGTGGAATGTTTTTGGAAATGATCTTGGTAGAAGAAGGGAAAAGAAGGGAACTGGAGGATTAGAATTAATAGGCAGGAAGGAATATTTTAGGATAGGTAGAAGGAAGAAGATGGAGAGGTAGAGGAAAAGTAGGAGATTTTGGACCGATAGCTAAGGGTGTAGTACTTGGAAAGAATAGGGGAAAGTAAGGGGTTTAATACATGGAGGTGTGGAGTACGCAGAAATACAGAGGCCTGCTAGCCAGTTGCAGAATAAGGGATGGGATCCAGTAGCTATAGATGGACGACTTCGACAGACTTCCTGATGCACTCTTCACTAATATGTGTAACTCGCACATGTAAAGGCTTGTCATATGCCATTGAACAAAGCTATATCTGGAAAAGTTCACAAATCAGTAGAATGAGGTATAAAGTATATATATCCTGGGCAAAGGTGCCAAAGACAAGATGTATCTGAAACAGATGTGACAGAGATTTTCAGGATGTGAATGGTCTCGGTGTTCATAGTAGGTGTCTACTTCAGGTATAGTAAAGGGTAACTGATATGAGACTCTATGTAAGGGACAAGACATGGGGCATTGCCAAGGATATGTCCACCACAGGGAGTGGACTACAATACAGACAAAAGTCACAGAGAAAGACGAGTTCTTCCTGTCCATGTCTGAGGAGGTGGAGTGGACCAATGTACTCTGTGGTGGCTTGCATGTGGTAGATGGCATTGTAACAATCACCCACATGTTAGTAGGAGGTGTACACTCATTTAGTGCTATCCAGTATGCATATGTAGGCTGCACTGCATTGATTGTGCCAGTTGACTCACCCAGGAAATTTTGCATATCTATTTTTTCAGTGTCAGTGATGCATCAGGTAGTGCAGAATATGGTGGGTTCTATTCCCACACAGGGTACATCAATTGCTGACACTGTAGTACAGCATGGGTGGGGTACTGAACTCGTAAGTATATCATCCTTTGGATGAGATTTTAAACCAAGGTGCAATCTGCATGAGCTTCTGGTAGCTCAAATAGATGCAAAGGATATCTCTGCACCTATCAAAAAAGCGTAGGGGAGGTTCACCGATGTCCTTGCCAAATTTCCCCTAGTAGTAGTTTATATACCACCTTGGGTATCTCCTGAAAAGAAGTTACAAGTCTAGTGGGACTAACCTGGAAAACAAATGATAAATAAAGTAAATAAATAAAATAAATGTGGGTACCTCTGGACTGCAACTGAACAAGCCACATCATCAATATATATATATGACTACATAAGCTATGTACATGTAGAGTTGTCTTTGCCCATGCATAGAGGGGATTTTAGGCATATGTCACAGTGCTTCCAAAGGTATCTTGTATACATGCTTTCATGGGTTCTAATAATGGAAATAGCAGCACAACAGGATAGCACATACCAGACATTAGTAGACAACCTGTGGCTGATGATGGCAACATGCACATGGCACAGCCCAATGTATAAGTGGCATGGTCTACAACAATACCATAAGAGGACTCACCACATCACCAACACCAGAAATCCCTGTGAAGGTATGAACTGTAATCACAGCATTGCCAATGCAGGGAGGTCCACTGCCTTTCATAGGCTCATAAGTTAATACTACATTATCAATATACAGAGTATTACAAGCCTAGTCCATAACCAGAGATCAGAATCAAGTCCTGCACCTTGTACTTGTGATGTGACAATCTTAATCATTATGACAACTGCTCCCCCTCACTTAGACATGCACATACCCCCTGTGGTGGGTGGGTTGGCATGGAGGCTTTGCCACTATGACTCCAGATCAGTCTCTGATGTGTGTACAACACTATGTAGACTCAATGGATGTGAAGGTCCGTGATACAGGCAGGCCTAAAGCATTGAAGATATTGTATGATAATGTGCATGATCTGCCCAGTGACATACTGTGAATGGACAAAAAGTTGCTGTTGTTGATCAAACTTGTGATGGCAAATATGGCATCTGTAGGTGCTTTGTTGAGACACATGGCAATAGCTCTCCAGCCTGCTGCTTCAGTCCAATCAATACATGGTTGTGGAAGTGTGCAGAACTGTGTGGCTGGGCACATGCCACATATATAAAACTACACAGACCACTTCTGTGATGACTTCTCTGTCAACTATGGCCTCACAGCCTCAACAATCACAAGGTCATGGGCAGTGGCATTCCTCATGGTAAACAACTGGGTCCCTTCATCAGGCTCCTGTAGATCTTGCCCAGAGTTCTAATACCTCATTATTATTTGCAAATATACATATCGCCATGTCTGCAAGTGGCTATTGTCCTGTTAATGGATATCAAATCTCTGTTAGCTGGCACCATGAGACACCCCATTAGGGTGGACCCACTCAGTTCCAGAATTCTATACAGTCTCTGTCTATATATGGACAATTGGAATAATGGTTAAGCTCGTTGCTTCATTATGCACCCCATGTACAAGGTACAAGGTACAAGATTCAATCCTGACCTCTGTCCAATGCCTATATGGAGTTTGTATGTTCTTCTGCATTCTCTGTGGGGTTTTTCTCACCTGCCAAAAACACGCTAGGTGTTTCCACCTCAAACCCATCCAAGAATGGAGCTGTGGGCAGCAGCAAAGACTCTAGATGGTGTCCCATAAGAGGAAGAGTTATAAATAGTAACTTTTGTGGTCAACAACTGTGGTGCACAGTATCCGGAAGATAAGAGAACACAGATCACAGACTGCAACCCATGTCAAGGCTAGCAGCTTGACAATTTATAAACTGGTTCTAGGTGATTGAGTTGTGTTGACTGTTGTCACGAAAATGGGCAAGAGTATTTACTGGTGATAAGTGGCTTGAAGATGCAGCCTACTCTAACCTGTGCCACGGACACATGCTAATGGCAGGATGGGTGCATATACCCTTATTGGCCAATGGGTGCACTCCATAATGCTCAAGATCCCTGAGTCAGTAAGCTACTGGCATGTTGGTGTACAGTTGCCCAATCAGCCTGCCAAACATGAACAAAGAATTGCTATACTCAATGTAGATTCACTGACAGGATGCAGCTTGGAAGGGGATGACATGATGGTAAGGAAGAAGCTGGGCTTCATGTATATCCTGGAGACAAAATGGAAGTGAAAGCTTGAATGTTGAGGAAGGTAGGACAGTGGACCTGAATCAAGAAAGATGAATGGAAAAAAGGGGATTGTTGTTGATAATGATGATACAGTCCTTGCCACAGGGAATCCTGAAAATGCAACCCACCACAGTAGACATTACCAGCAGTCATCCCAAAGCAGTACAGTCCTACCATTGGAGGATGTGATCCCTAAATCACCACTACCTGCACTCTAAGAGGCTACAAAATTCATGACTTTCCATTATTATAGTGCGTCTGTCAGCTGTCACTGTGTTCCCTCCAACCACCTGTGTAAGTGATGATGTCTGTGCTCTGTCGAAATCCTAATCTGAATGAGTAAGCTAAAGGATTATGCAGAATGTGCCCAGCCCATTCACTGCCCTTTATAGCCTGTATGTGATAAATGTAACATCACCCATAGCTGTGGACCAGGTGCCTTCTATTTGCCAGTACCATGATGTGTTGCAGCCTCCACCACCTTGCATGTGGTACCACTGCTGCCTGTTTATTCCAGCCTTCTCTACTACTGCTAATCCTACCTCTGCTTGGTCTTGCTTGACTGTTTTACTACTGCTGTAGCTGTCTATGTGGTGCCATATTATGAAATAAGCCACACACCACAAAAATTCTGCTACAGGTATCGGCAGCACATTACAGTACCATGCCTAATGTGTTGAGGCAGTGGAATGTCTCTTCAGTTGTTCAAATGAATGACCAGAGGCAGTATTTATTTTGCATGGGTGGTGTTGCATGCATTTTCAGTGATGGTCTGGGGGTTGTGAAATGGAGGTCATCATTCATAGGTCATTATTTATGGCTCCAAAGCATACCTGGCATCACCTACAACATGCAATCATCCATATCACCATTAGATGTGGCTTGCTCATTGCTTGCATGGTGCATAAGTATACTGGTTTGTGTCACCTACCTATGTATATACTCACTGACTAGAGAACCCATGTAAAGTCAGTCCAGATAAACCAGTGGTATAAGACAGATGTATGTTATATGTGTACAAATCATGAGTATTGCCAGAGTGGCACATGGGCACATTATGTATAATAATGTGAGAAAGTTTTAGGCTTACGCCCCCCTTTATTTAAAAAAATATTGTGCCCATTAGTTTTGTTTTGCCTCCTCGCAGCAGTGACACAGAGATGATTCCCTGGATAAACCTATACCATCTCCCATCCACTCAAGAG
Organism: Protopterus annectens; assembly: GCF_019279795.1. NCBI lineage: Eukaryota > Metazoa > Chordata > Ceratodontiformes > Protopteridae > Protopterus > Protopterus annectens. The sequence goes on from NC_056726.1 coordinate 336,131,225, forward strand.
ATTTTCTTGAACAGAGCTGTGCGAGATGTCTGCCATGAATTTGGGTTTTTTTTTATTCCACAACATAGGAGTCTCTCTGACCATCTATATCCTCTGCATGTCTTATTTATATCGTATAGGTTTAAAAAGGTTTAAGTCGATGGTGGAGTGGATCTGGTTTTTGAGGTGGAGCATGTCCATTACTCCGTTGGACATGGGCTTGTATGCCTTGCATGTCAGGCACAGGTCACCTCGGTAGCAGACGGTACTGAAGCTGATTGGAGTGGTCTGGATCTTCATCTGGCATATGACAGATTTCTTTATCTTTATCCTTTGAACTTTAAACTTCCAATTCTCTTGCTGCAGCAATGAGATAGTTATCCCCGAACATCCCGATGTGGGCATTGTATTGGTCTGATAAGTGAAGGTGAAAACAGAACAACCACCACTTGATGATGTGAAACCTTGATCTCCCTTCTGTGTCTTCATAAGTGGCTTAGACTTTACTTTAGCAAAGCAATGTGAGTGTCACTGTCAAAGTGGGTCCCCAGGTCCCTGATCCCCTGGCTTCCTGATAGTGTCTATGTTTAGTGGATTTAGTTTGGTATGGTGGCTTTTCTGGGGTTACCTTGTTTTTGCGATGGGTATGACTATACATTTTGCCATGGCTTTGGCAGTTCCCCTCATTCAGCTGTATCTGCGAAGGCTATCAGTGAAGGATATCTCCACTATGGCTATTCTTTGTATGGCGATCAGTTTGGTAGTCATCCTCATCCTGCCCTCATGTGCTTGTCATGTCTGCCTGAGACCTGTGAGTAACAGCCGGGACTGGACTAGGGGGGGCAAGGACACCCACTGGGTTGACACTGGTTCAGACTGCTTGGGAGACTGACATAGTTAGCTGGTCCTGTGGTCCTGCCAGTTCTTTCCCTTAGCCAGTTTGCAACCCATCTGCAGACATTAGGGTTTATTATGGGTGGGTGGGTTAAACAAGTATTGTGGTACCTGAGTGAAACCGCTGTTAAAAGCTTTTAGCTGGTCAAGGTTTTTGGTATGGGAATAAGACTGCCATTGATGGCCTTCAAAAAGTTCATTAAGTTTGTTACCAAGTGACAAAGGACATGATTAAACTCTTGACAAAGCAAAAACTGCAAGGGTCCAACATGTTTTCCTCCCTTATCATTGTAGCAGACCAGGCTTGTTGCTTTGATGCTTATTGACCAGGTTTGTTGCTTTATGAGCTTGCCATTACCAGGGAGTGGGAGAGGGCACCGCCCCCACCACGGACCACAGCTGCCGGCTAAGATGCAGGGAGTTTATCCTGTGGTGGTTGGGCTAAGAAGTGCTAGCTGTCAGGACATAGCCGGGTCCAGTCCTCACCATCCGTCCCATTGATGCTGTGTTTTTAGGGTAGAGCTGAGCTCGTATTTTAGCTGTAGAGAGAGCAGCTTACCCCTTTTTTTGGGGAGTGCCTGGGTCTCTGGGGGGACAGTGGGGTTCTCCCTTTGCAATGTCCTGCAGTTTTTAGTGAAGTTTGATCTGTGGATTTGTGGCAATGTCTGTGGATTCAGTGATTTTTGTACATATCTGGGAGATTCCACCAGGTTTTGATTTAGAAGAATTAAGCATTTTTTGAAGAAAGTTGGCCATGAGATTCTTTTATCTCTATAGTATTTTTGATGTGTTGGCCTTGGATGATTTTTTTTTTTCGAAGTTTGTATTGTGTTTAATGATTATTGATTTTCTTTAACAGGATTTTGCTCTATCGCTCTGAGTTCTCCTTATTGTAAAGTTTCTGTTTTGTAACAACTTGCATTCACTGGATTCCACCTTGTTGGAAATTTTCCCTGATCATTAGGGATTGCCTGTGGTTTGGGAGTCCCGTTGGTTTTTAACCCAGGCATTGTTGGCTGAATCCACAGCTGGGGGGTGGGTTGCTGCTGAGATATGCCTTGAAGGATACAGGGTGTTTCTTGATTTCCAGTGGAAGTGCTTTAGATAGTGTAGGGTCAGGTCTTTTACTTTGAGGTGGTGACATTTTGAGATGAGACAGTGAGATTATATTATGATTTGTTTCTCACCAATCAGGGATGTACTGTTTTGTTGAGATAGACTTGTTAAACTCCTTGAACCTTGACAGGTGACTAGTTCCTGGGCTTACTTTGTGTTTACGTCCCATGGCATTTGAATTTCGCCCAATTTTGAACCTTTTGGGCAGTGTGTGACTAGTTGTTCCATGGAAGGCTCTATATTCGGTAGTGGACACATTATATAATGAACCCTGTTTGGACAAGTTCAGGGACCAGTTTAGCTATGGTAGATACACAGGTAGGGTTCCTGAGTTTGAGAGGTTGGCCACCATTACTTTACCACCTGACAGTTGAGGGAGCTATGTTCTTCCTACTGATGTATCTCAGACCCTATGGACAAGCTGGAACCTTGATGACTATGTGTGTGCAATCTATACTGTGAAATGCTTGCATAATGATGGTTTACTATCATTTTGTCAAACAACACTTACTCGCATTTCAAAATCGAGTAATCACAAGGGCAGCTGATAAAAACAGCTAACTACAACCTTCTGAATGCTTAAAACTGAAAGCACAGAAGTGACTGATTCTTGTAAAATCACAGGTGACTTTAATGGTGATTTTACAGCAAAATTTGAACTGGTTTGAATGTCAAATGTCATTTTTACCATATTTGACATATTGTAAAGATGGCATTTACATTTTCAGCCATGTGAGTCAATGAAACAACTCAAATATATTCTGTCTTTTAACAAAATGAAAGTAAATCCATAATGATGATTCTCTCCTCTGCAGTGTTGGGGAAACAGATACTATCCTGCACATGCCACAACATTATGTTGAGGAGCTGATGTAGGTTACTGATGCTGACATCGATAACATGCTTAACATTTCCCTACTGGTCATTGTAAAGTGCTGCTGGAGCATTTCTGTGATGGTGCATACAACCATGACATGTAACATCATGGGCACCATCTCTGATGGTGGACACTGATAGAGATAGCACTGGCTACTCCTATCATATTTATGGTATGCATACAACTCATTGGTCATCAGAAGAAGTTTGTATTGCTGTGCAGTGTATCTGCTATTTACATTTCTGAATTGCTCTGCCATATTTGCTGCCATTATTTGCATAATCCATGCACCTCGTTTGCATATGATACCTCATTTCAATATCATTATGTGGTCATTTGCATGCACTGCATAGTGTGCTATTTTTTTACATTGTACAGCATTCTGTCTGTGACTTTGAATCACCCCAACCTGCCTAGCTCCTGCTATCAGTGCTAATTTATACTGTGCATTGTACTTCATGTCTATGAGTCCTAGCCTATAAGTAATAGCCATGACTTCAGATGCTTACTTTTGCATAACTTCCATATTACATGCATGTTTTATTCTGTAATGTTGTTGCTTTTTTTTCTAATTGTACTTATTTGCTAACCAAGTGATTCTGCTAGGCACAAGTTCCTCTCTTCAGGGGGACTTGTGAGTTATATCTTGTTAATTGACTTGCTCAGTCATACAGCAATAACACTGAGACTGAAAGAATCGCAACAAGACTAAATAAGGAATTTCTTTAGTTGATAACAACCTTAAAGCTATTCATAAATTTTAGCCCTAAATATTAACAAGAACAACAAAAAATAGGATATTTAAGTAGGAAAGTAAGATGCAATCAAGAGTATATATTTTTCATATCTGTTAACTAGGCTAGTGCATTGATACACATGGACCCTTTTTAGATTCCACCCAAAAGCGCTGTCTGGTTAAACGACTTGCTCAGAGTCATGAAAATGGAGCCCAAGGGAATCAAATCCTGAACTACAAGCTCATTAACAGCTCATAACCTTAATTGACTGCTCCAACTGCTTGAATTGTGTCCTCTGTTGCCTGTCCTTTTCTCCCCTGACTTCCTTCCTAGTATTTACTGGGATAAGCCAAAAGGAGATAATGATTACTTCCTTCCTAGTATTTCACCAAATTAGTAAACCTCAACTTATTTATAATGTTTATGTTTTATTAGAAAACCGCTCTTGTGATATGATTAACAAAAGCCCCGCCTCATGACTGTAGCTAACTTGCTCATAACCTAGCTGTTTTCGTAATGGTCTTAGAAGTGAGCTAATTCTGAAATATGTATTATTAATAATTGTACTGTTTCTTTGATGATATAAGGAAACTTTTGACTGGATGTCTATTTAAAGAGAGTTTATAGAATGAATGAAGTAATTATAAGTTTTAGAACCATTGAAAGCAGAAGTCGAAGTGCTAGTTTATTAATTTAGCTTGTACCAAAGTTATTTTTTAAGCTCCATTTTGGATCAAAAGTGTTTTTTTTTTAGATTTTTAAAGTTCTCATTTGGTCCAGTAGATAGAAAATCTGATGTACCAGTAGTTCCCACAATTAGAAAAGAACAAATAGACGAGACATATGTGCCCACTGTTCTTAATGCACCTTTTTGTGGTTTATGCTGGCTAGGGTTCAGGCTGATCAAACTGGATGAAAAAAGCTAAAAGAAGATTGAGCTGGAGAAGATGCATGTTTTTCAGACTACGTTTTGTATTCAGTGAGTGCCAAAAGTACAATAAATAGGCATAGTACACACTCTAAAATATATGGATGGTGCACTGAGCTTTAATGGTGAGAGTAAAATCAAGCTTGAATATGACAAGAGACTGGTCAAGCAGGTGAAGGGTTAAGGCATTGTTATCTAAAGTAAAATGGAATAAAGTATTTGACTTGTGTAATCAATCTGAAGAACATGGGTCACATTCTAACCTCGGGCTATTAATAGCCAGAGAAAGTGAAAACCACTGTGCAAATGCTTAATGCAAGCTCTAAAGATTTCCTTGGGGGGGAGTGGTACAGTACTTATAAAAATTCCTACCAAGTACATGATACATTACAATTCCTATTCTGTAGCGTACGATTTGCAATGAGAGTTGTTGCTGAAACAAAATTACAGTTTTGAAACATTGTAATTATTGCAGCAAATATGAGATAAGATAATGCAGCAAAAACTGTTTTGATACAAGTGGATATATTCAATTTGGAATGGAGCAGACCTTATATCAAAGAACAAATCTTTAACATATGGACCAAGGGGATTTACAGGTTGAAGACTAGATACGATTAGTCTATTAATGAAATGCTAAATCATCATTCAATGGTGTGAGAATTTTGATGGATCAAATGTGGAAAATAAGTACTAGTTGAGACAGATCATAATCCCTTGCAGAGCTTGTTTGAAAAGTCCTTATGCAAGGCACAGTCATGCCTAAAAGAAAGCTACATAGTCTGCAGAAATATGTCTGAGATTTCAGTACAAAAGGTTATATGGTTCTCTGACAATAGCTGGACTCTTTTGGAATTGATATCAAAAGAATGAACGATCACCATGGCTCAAATAAAGCCAAACCTTTTAATAAAAAATAAAACAGAACAACCAAGAATACAAGGTAAGTGCTTTCACAGTCCTTAGACTGCTTCTTCAGACCTATTAAACAGTGATACACCTGAACAAATTTAACAATCAAGGCAACCAATCAGCTGCTGTGAAATAGAGTTACCTAAGAAAGAGAGAAAGCCCATTATATGCTGAAGACGACTAATGTTGATAAATGTAATATTCAACCAGACCTCTTATTGTGACAAATTAGATTTAAATTCTAGATTTCTAGCAGTATTCAATGTCCCCTTTCTGTCTTTAATCTAATAATGTATTTTCTAATATAGTTTTTAAATATATTATCAGAATTGTTTCATGTCTCATTTATCACATACTAGTCTGTGTAACAAATAATAAGAATAATACATTTTTCTTTACATATTTTCTCTGACTTGTGTTATTGTTTTTCATTGGACTCTTCTATGAAACATATATTCTGTGTTTTTCTCATTACAACACTTTTTTTTCACTCCTATGTTTTGTACATGATACTTTGTGATTTAAAATATCTGTAACTGATTTTTGAAAGATTGTCCCCGGGATTCATGAACCTTGGGCCAGGCGCACGCATAGCGTAGGCATTACAACGCCAAATATGGCTGCCGAGCGATTCAGGTACGATCCAATCCCATGTGCATGACCGGCGTGCGCCGGATCTGCGCAGCCCCCGGCATAGGTATGCTAAACACCCCATGTGCGGTGTTGCACCATGCAAATGAAGGCATATAGCGATTCATGAAGTGGCGCAGGTGTAGCATAAGCCCACGGCAATGTAAACTAAAAAAAAATGGTTTACATTTTCCCAAACATAACATAGGAGTAACGGAAGAGTGTCAGACCCAGGTATCACACTGTTACCATATGCCAATGGCGAAATACACAGAGAATGTCAAAAGAAAACATGCACAACATGTAAATAACAACTTAAATGGCATGTCCACAGCAACTCACATCAGAACCCTAGGACATGTTTGCGGAAGGTGCAATACAATGAAATAATATAACAATGTTATAAAACAGCAGCATAATACACAGCAGGTTCACAGCGTAATACACCATGGTATGCATGGAACGCCACAACCACGGTGCAAGGGTTGCCATGGACTCGCGGCAGTGTTCGGCGTGGTAACTATGAATTAGTAGTCAATGCCATGCAAATGAGGCAGATAATACTGAATCGCAAATCCCCCGCTGGCGTAAGGCTGTACCAAACAGCGCAGCGGTAATACACCGAGGAGTGGCTCAGAGGGAATACATGTCATCTGCAGAGGGGTGTGCCACCATAGCAGGAAGCACATTGGAGCACAGCAAACCTGGGCTGTACATCGCAAATCACAGCTGCAGGACCGGGGTGTGGGGTAATAGTTCAGCTGAGAGCACACAATGCATGCAGAAGTGCATGTGCACGAGGATGACTACGTTCCCTTAACCTAGTCATGTGACGCTCGCCCCACAAACAACATCGGAAACAGGAAGGTGATGTTAAGAATATGAGAAAATGCGGAAGAAGTGTAATTGGAGTACTAATGAGCAATCAACACTAATCAACCCACGAAGGCCAATCGGTGGCAGCTGACAACTCTGCATGCAGAAACCTGCAAAACGGGATAGGGGAGGCATATGAATGCAAAGAAAGTAGGGGAGGTAGCAGATTGCAAAGATAGAAGACCTGACACAGCTGAGCAAAGCAGACAGGCAGCACAACGGCGACAGCACACAAAACGCATGATATGCCATGTCCCAGAAAGTACACATGACAGTGCTCTGCAGGATGCATGCCAGAAAATAGTAGGTGCAATGTGCAGAAATAGTAAGGGAAGGTCGAAAGGTAATCCATGGCAGGCAAGAGTAATGCAACACCAAAGGCAACAGCGTTGTAGTTCCATCGGTAAAACACGGAAGATAACCCCCAGATACGGCCGTACAAACACACTCTATGACATCATCGGTGTGCACAGCACAATAGTATAAAGTGTGAATGCACACAACACACAGCCGTGTATTCCCAAATGCCGCACCATAGGTGTAAACACACGGGGAACTTTTAAAATGTACATGTTGGGTGCTGCTATGGATGTGATCCATCAGCATGTGTTAGAGACAGACGGTGTTGTGGAGGAGGGTGCCGACAACCACCGTAGGCCTCGGAGGAGAAAGAGAGTGTTCAGACCAAGGGTAACCTACCAGGGGCTACAAGACCTGGAGATAGTAGAGCATTACAGGGTGGACAGGGGCACGTTACAGCAAATAGTGGAGCTGTGCCGGCCACGCCTGAGAACAAGAAACAACAGAGGGGAACCCATCCCAGTGGACATAAAGGTATGTGTAAGCTTGCGAATACTGGCCACAGGTACCTTTCAAAGGCCAACTGGAGATATAATGGGCATCTCACAGGCATCAGCATCCAGGGTACTACACCAGTTCCTGGATGCCATGTTACCACATGCCAATGAGCATATATACTTCCCCAGATCTCAGGAGGATTTGGCTAGCAATATGTGCCACTTCCACCATGTGGCACAATACCCGGAGGTACTGTGTGCGATAGACTGTACGCACATACAAATGAAGTCACCACCTGGCGAGCAGGGTAGATGCTACATAAACCGCAAGGGATTCCCCTCCATCAATTGCCAGGTCGTGTGCAATGCTCAGGACATTATCATGGATGTGTGTGCTGGCAGCCCTGGAAGCTACCACGACTCCCATATCTGGCATGCCTCACAGCTGTACCAGGTATTTGCCAGGGGGGACATCCCACAAGGCCATCTCGTGGGGGATGCTGGCTATGCACTGGAGCTGTGGATGATGACTCCCATCAGAAATGCACACACACACATGCAAGAACGCCATAATGAGGCACACACACAAACCAGAATAATCATAGAGCATGTGTTCGGGATGCTGAAATCACGGTTCCGGTGCTTGGATACATCTGGTGGAGCCTTGCAGTACTCTCCAGGCACATGTGCCCACATATTCATAGTATGTGCCATGCTACATAATATGATCCTGCGGAAGCAGCTGCTGCAGGGACATAACGGTGAAGGGCCACAAAGCCCACCACAACTGCCAAGGCCAGTCCAGGCACAGAGTGTTCCAGACCAGGAACACACTGTGCCAGCCCCAGTAGGCAGACGGAGGCGTACCCAATATGCCTATGCCTTGGCAAAGAGGGAACGTATAGCACATACTCTGACAGCATAGGCCCCATGGACTGACACCTCCCTACCTGCACACACAGTGAAATGGACAGCACACAAACATGACCACCTGTAAAGTGTACTGCATGGGTGGCCTCATGTGTGACTCCAACATAGGCAGCCCCCAAACACTGTACACCCAACAGCCAGTGGAGCATGTAACGCCAACATCTGAACAGTACGCCGGTCCTACAGCATACGGCATTGCTGTATGCCTGCCACGTTCGCCGCAAGATGTATACATATAAATATATATATATATATATATATATCTATATATATGTATATATATATTTGTGCGCGTGTATATATCTATATATATATAGATAGATATAATTATATATATATATATATATATATATATATATATATATAAATACATGTACACATATACATATATATATATATATATATACTACAGTTAAGACAGGGAATTAGAGGGATATAAGGTGACTGAGATGTAACCCGCGATATCTGTACATAGTATACAGAGTGAAACGACAACTTGAACATCCGGGAGGTTCAACATAAGAGGATACCGCCAACCATGGAATGGGTAACATACCGAAATGCATAACCGCGAGGCGGAAAGATCGCCAGACCACAGTACTGTAACAGTACATGCGCGTGTAATAGTATGATGATATGAAGGGAGAGGTAGACACCGCCACCGGTGTTGCGGTCCATGTAGGTACTGTGTGCAACCGTCCCCGTGAGTGCCGTAGTATGTGTACGTGTGCGGTGTGGGTGCCGTGTGCATCGCTGTGTGAGTGTAATGTGTGTGTGTCTGCAACATGTGTATGTTGGTGCCACGTTAGAGGCAGAGCGGAATATTAGGTGTAGGCATACGGTAAACTAGCCTCAGGCATATGTACACTGCTAGTCCCAAAGTAGTAGTGATAGCCCCACCCTGGCTAGGTGTGTCGCGACGTAGAATGATGCAAAGTGAAAATGTCCCAGATGGTAGCACAGGAATATACCCCATATGAAATGGAAAGGACGTATGTAATAGTCATGCCTGTATGTACGACACTGATATGTTAAGTGCAATAAGATACGTCGGCAAAGTCACACAGCAATAGGTATGTACCGCGGAAATACGTATGTGCTACCCCAGTACTGACCGTGGCCACGTGTCGGCCCGTAAACACCGCTGTGTGTTCTACAAGTGTCAAACAATCAATCCCCATCTGAATATGTGGCAACCACTGGCAAACAGGCTATCCCAACAACAGGACCACAATGACTGCAAATATCTGGGACAGAATGACAAGGGATAGTTGTCACGTACACACAACCGCTGATATACCACAGATGTTACAGAGGTATACATGCATCAAGCTCACCCGCAGGCGATACCGACACCACATGACAACAGCCCAACCTACAATCCCATAACAAAAGACAATTAACTGTCAACTCTCCAAGTAGGGACGGAGCACACAGGCAACTGTACTGGTTATGTAGAGATGCAAGGCCCACAAACCGTATCCGTGACGTACAACCACCGACATCCCCCACTGTACATAATAAAGGAATACAAACCGTAACAGCAGCACAAACATACAGTCGGTCAATGACATCTGCATAACCACAACATATCGCATGGGGGACACAATTAAAGGCGGCTGCATAATTGCATGCGTTGTAGAAATGCAAACAATAGCCATGTTACAGTTTTGAATGCAATACTCCATTATTATATGTCGGCAGGACAGGTACACCCACTTGTTGAAACAAATACTACACCTGTCACACACAATCCATGGGTGACATGAATGCAGACCATACTTGTTCCCATGCATAGCAGATGCAGTCACACATAACATAAGACAATACAGACCATCCCCACGAAGGTAGGGCGAATATCCAATGCCCAGGCGGAGAATCCAATTATACCCCAGTATTGACGCGTAATTACCGAATGGAGTAGATGCACAGGTGATATGCACGTAATTACTCACGTACACATAGCCGCTGATATACCACAGAGGTTACGGGGGTATACATGCAGCAAGGCCACCTGCAGATGATATTGGAACCAATTAACAACAGCCCAAGCTACACTCCCATAACAAAAGACTATTAATTGTTAACTCTCCAGGTAGGGATGGAGCACACAGACAATTATACTGTGTATGTAGAGATGCAAGGCCCACAACCCGTATCCATCACGTACAACCACCGATATCCCCCACCGTAAATATTAAAGGAATACAAACCGTAATAGCAGCACAAACATACAGTCAGTCAATGACATCTGCATAACCACAACATCTCGCGTGGGAGACACAATTAAAGGCGGATGCATACTTGCATGCGTTGTATAAAGGAATACAACAGCCATGTTACAGTTTTGAATGCAATACTCCATTATCATTCGTCGTCAGGACAGGGACACCCACATGTCGAACCAAATACTACACCCTACACACACAATCCACGGGTAACATTACTTCGAAATATACCTGTCGCCACGCATAGCGGTTGCAGTTACACATAACATAACACAATACAGACCATCTCCACGAAGGTAGGGCAAATAGCCAACGCCCAGGTGAGGAATCCAATTATACCCCAGTATCGACGCGTAATTTCCAAATGGAGTAGATGCACGGGTGATATGCACATAATTACTCACTGAGGAACAGCAATTGGTGGGAAGAATTCACATGTTGCATGTATCGACGGATATAAGGATGGCTCTCAGGATATTCAAACCGTATGCTCTTACCGAACCAGCAGTGTACAACCGAAAGAAAACGGAAAAATGATACACGGAACGAAACACGGAATGAAACACCGACAAGGTATGTAGAACACATGATATGTACGGGTGTGTAATACATGATGTGTATGACGAAGCTGTACTGTATGTGAATGGTGGTTGTAATTAATTACACTTGTCCGTAATGCAGAAAGTGGTGAAAGGTAGTTATGTAGTGATATCCTGCTGAGCATATCAACGCTTGTGGACACCGTGTGTACAGCAGTGGGACATCATGTACACAGCGGAGACACCACAAGGGCTGCCACAGAGGGGCATTAGAGAGAACAATGCCATACCACACGCCGTTGCTGGCAGTGGATGTCAAACAAGGACGTGCCATAGCAGGGGATAGGACATGTATGTATACTGTCACAGCACGCATGTGTATGGGCATATACCGTTGATGTCATCGTGGGTCGCGGCGTGCAAGTATGCCCTGCATTAGGGGATACTATGTGAAATATGTGTAATGTAAAGCTGTCTAGGTAGATATGACAGATATCATACACAGTATCACAGGCATATCATGCATAACACAGGTATCGCCTATTGGTATGTACAATAACAGGATACATATGGCCTGTAGGTATGGGACAGTGTAGTAGCATGATAGCTAGCTGAAATGGAAGGGACACCAAGTAACCATGCCCAAAGGACCTGTAGCAGCTGCACAGGTGCACAGTGGGCAACAATGCAGTCTGGCAGGTCCATGTGTAAACACATGTGCAGTGTACACAGTAGTGTCACCTCCCCATGGTAGTGTCCTGTGAACAGCAGGCGGGTGTCAACTGCACGTCTACACAGTACCGCTGCTGTGGTGGTACCAGGACTACGTGTCACTCAAACAGCAAGGGAGGTATCACATGAACAGTGCTACTGTGTGTCCCTGTGGGATGTGCACAGGACCTATGTTCCACAGCATGGTGTGTGTTGTGTTTGTGGAAGTAACACAGAAGCCCAGCCCATGCAATGTGGTGTGTGTGCACATATCCAGGAGCAGTCCGTTCACACTGCCCACCGCAGATGTCATGTATGAGGAGTATATGCATCAGTAATGTGGAGGACATGGGCCGTGTCAGAGCAGAAGACACCCCTGAGTATGTGGTATGCAGATGTGTACAGATGTGTTGTCCGTATGTCAGCCGCATATGTAAACCGTCTGAGCCTGGTAAACATCGTGGCATGACAATGTTGTGCCATGTAAAGCTGTAGCTGTTGTTGAATGTACACCATAAATGTGGTATTGTACCCTTGACTGTGTATAGATGTGTGTATTTCACAGGTACAATGGCTACCTATGCACCAGCATCACACACAGTACAGATAGGTGTGGCCTTGCAGAAGGGTATCCATGCCACAGTGGAATACGGTAACCACAGGACTATGTGTGGCATATGTGTGTACAGCAACCATGTACAATGTGATATGTATGTATGGGACCAGTATCCATGTGATAGTGGGTGAATGTTGTTATGCAAAGGTGATGTACATGCACCATGTGTCATGCATCCTGATGCCATGATACTCATATGATGTATCCGCCACACTGACACCCATATGGTTGGTATCGGTATGAGCTGGTGGAGCAATGATGGCGCTTGGTATGTAGGCGTGGGATATCTAGGCATGGACAGTACTCTGTGACAGCATGTTCTGTATGTAAGCATATAGTGAACATGAGGGGCCCCATGACTGAGGACTGTGTAATGCCATATGTACCTGACATGTAGTAGGTACTATGGTATGCTCACACCACTGTGTGTCCTGTCCATGAGCCACATAGCATAACATCCTGAGACACAGGGTATGATGTGCAGGTGGATGTGTAAGTTGCCAATACCAGAATGTGGAATGGTGCAGAAGGGCAATGTGAGGACAACGTCTGATGTGTCGGCCTCCGTACCACCCCAACCACCCATGCAACAGTATGACAGGTGGCCAACATGTGCATGTGCCGTGCTGTGGCATACACAAGCCCAACATGGGTGCTAGGAAAGGCCTGGAGGCCATCAATGTGTGTGGGAATCACGTTCGTGAGGATGTGCCCCATTGCCATTCAGAATGGTCCAGTCATGGATGTATGACTACAGTCCCACACGTGCAATGCAGTGCCACCCGTGGGTAGTGCGAGAAATGCCGCTGTGCGGCGGTCAGGGTACACAATGTCCGACAACAGGCTAGCAGTGAATATAGTGGCCTGGTGCGGAGACATATACCGAACAGGTTGGTGGGACATTACAGCCAGGGACATCGGAAGGTGACATCGGGCCAGCGTCCCAGGACATATCGTGTGCATGTCAGTACCGTGTATGTGTCCACAGGGACACTATGATGTCCATGTACGGATTGCGACCCTGTAGTGAGTGAGAGGGTGTATTGTCTGTAAGTACGCCATCGCCTGGCACGTTGCCAACATTAGCTCGGTCTGCAATGCCTGGGTGACTATTGTATGTGACATCAGATGTGGATGTAGCCAAACAATACGGACATACCACCACAATGCCTGAGGCCCCACACCGCAATGTGCGGCAGTCATGTTTAGGTAGCTAGCCTTGGAGTATGTGATGATGGACCTTGAGGACCCACCATGGCTGACAAGTGATGCACTCCACACATGTGAATGTACACCACTGTGCAACAGCCTGCACATGTGGTTGTACATCATATGTGCATGGAACATGACCACCACAGTGGCGTCTGTGAACAGGTCAGTACCGCCATGCCTCTGTGTGGAATAGCATGGTTTCTGCAATTGTGTACATGCTACGGAAGCGCACTGTGGTATGTGTCAGCATATGTATGTGCACTGACATCTGCTGGGGTGTCATGCCGTTAACAACTGCTGTCAGCAGACGTCAGTAGTACTGGTTGTAGTACACATGTTCCGTGTATGCTGCGATGGGTGTGTTTCCAGGGTGTGGCTAGCAGGGCCGTGTAGCATATGTGTTTAATCCACCAAAGAGGGGATAACCCCAGGTGCGTCACACCAGTCACATGGAGGTATTGTGCATGCTAAGGGTAGTGTAGGTATGGTATGTGTTGTGTAATGTGTCATCCAGCTGAGCGGAGTGCATGACTCAAGCATGTGTAGGTACATGGGTGTCTATTCCAGGGAAGTGTGGGTTGCTGTCAGCACATGGCAGTATTAGCTGTCTGAGGACCAATGTACAGTATAAGAACACAGATGGTATGTAACCTGTGGTGTACAATGTCGACTCTGTCGCATGTTACAATGTGTATAGCGGTCACAAACACGGGTATCTGCACATGGAGCACCTATGATGCATTGTGTTAGGCAACTATCCAGGATGTGTGCAAAACACTGTGTGATGTGTGAACCCCTCACCTGTGGGTGTTCCAGTCCAGGTATGTGCCTGGGAGGTACGATCCGTGTACAATCCGTACTCGCAGGCGTGCTGCGCAGAGCATGGAGGCAGGTCCCAGTCACCGCAGAGATATGTGAGTGATGCAATAGTCTGTGTGCCTCGCTTGTGTGCAGCACAGTGGAAGATGCAAGCATTGTCCCACATGACCCCATGCCGTGCCTGCCTGTTACAGCCCTGCCGGAGACAGTTATGTGAAACTGCCACGGAGGCAGTATAGCATGTGAAGATGTACATGTGTGCTCCACACCCCAGGCTGATGGCTGCAGATCATGAGTGCCACAGCATTGTGGTCGACCAGGACTGTCATAGCGGTCAGATACCACATGCCTGTACAATAACAGTAGGAGCATAGGCAACAGTTGCAGTGACACAGTAGGTCAATTTTGAGTGTCCCTTTGTTCAGACCACTGCCTACTATACACTTGGCTAGACACACATCCAGAGGGCTATAACACCGGTGAGCCATTGCATGTCCCAGTACACGTAGTCTGTGTATTGCCATCACAGGGCAGTCACAATAACATGTTGTATGAGAGATGTATTGTACCAGGTGATGTGTCATGTGTGCATATGTTGAGTTGCAGAGCTGTTCACCCGTCCACAACATCTCAGTGCATGATGCCTTGTGTAACATGATGTGTGGAACTGCACTGTGATCCACAACAGGGTCATCCGTGACTGGTGCGTTGTGAATGGTGTAACCCATGGGTCTGTGGGATATACACTGGTGCTGTCAGCTGCCATGCTGGGGGCCACCAGTGGTGCCTACAGTGGTCATACAGACATACTGCATACATTGTTCTGGCAGGAATGTCCATTGTTGTAGATGATGTGGTACTACGTGAAGGTAGGTGTGTGTTGTGAATGTTACCCATCCAGACGTGACCATCAGGTGCAGTCATGGTTGTCGACAGCATCACACCCATCCACAGCTGTCAGCACCCTGTCCCCAGAATGGGTAACAGTAGCCCTCGTACTGTGTGACTAATGTGCAGATGGCAGAACACCTACTACTGGCTGGCTAACAGTGTCATCTAGGAAGGCTATATGATGGCTGGAATACGCTGCTCTAATGTATAATTATGGTATCCCAATGAATTACATTGATTCACATATAGTAAGCCATGGCTGGCATGTAAACTGTGTACAACAATGACTGTGTGACAGACCCAACCAATGTGGAGCCATGATGAACATGCACCCATTAGAACACCAAATGAGGTACGTTGCACGTAATGATGTACAACTGACAGCTATGGGCACAGCATGGATGCAGACGCACATCCCCCACAGGCAGTACCGCTCCATGTTGGTAGGGGGGCATTGCACGAGTACATGTGACATTTGCTGTATTGCCACATGTACGGCATATCCGTCATATAGGGGTAGCACCGGTACGTGACTGTCGGGCATTCCTGTACATACGACCATGTCCCACAGGATATGTGTTACATGTGTACAACACCTGTCGTACCTTCATCAAGCTGTGAAGTGTATAGCTGCCAGTGTACCTGTGTGACATGTTGTGCAATGGGTGCAAAGGTACGCAGTAGCGCATTACATGCCCACATGTCCTGCACAGGTGCATAGCCTGAACATACAATACAAATAGGGTGATGGATAATAGCAACCCACAAGAGGTGATGGGTATGGGTGGCAATCCACTATCACCTGTCCGGGTAAGGTGTGCATGTCCATGACACATTAGCACCTGAGATGTTAGCAGTACAGCTGTACAGGGCAGCATGCATATTTGATTACAAATACCCTTGCATGTTCCACCACTGGCCTGTTGACAGACAGACACCAACACAATGTGCAGCATTGACATGTGCACAGCACATCACCGCTGGCTACAGTAGAACAGGGTTACTGTGTTGACATGTGCACAGAACATCAGCGCCAGCCACAGTCAAACACGGTATGTGTTGAACCCCACCGTCATTGTAGCCCATGCCACAAACAGACATGTTATGCATCTGTGTATGTACGGCTGGGAATGGCCCTGGCCTAGCAGTATAGCTGTGTCAGTGTTGCGAACAACATACTGAATGGGCTGTGTGTGTGAGGTGTGCGTCATACGTGTATGGTCTGATGGATGATACCAGCAGTGCCCCCGCTATGTGAACATCCCTGTCCCCATAAATGAATACCTAGGCTGTGCTCATCACCACTGTCTCTGTGGGAGGGATGGTGCTGTGCAGTGCATCCGCCGACATGGTGGTGGCAGCAGGCACTGGATGTAGACATATGTGGTACCCATGTCAGGCCGGGGTACCATCCATGTGCACGGGATATCACCGTGCGGGCACATACAGCACTGTGTTGAACAATATCACAGCACATAGCACCTGTCAGGGGTAATGTGTATGCATGGATGTGCGATACCAGCATGCACCATACACACCCCCACCAAGCAGCATGCTGCCTACCTTGCAGAAGGCCATTGTCCACACCATGATGATAGACATGCGACATGTCCATATACCCATAGAAATGACATATGGAATGGACAGCCACCCTCCCAATACTGGTATCCCACAGGCGGGACACATCCCTGTGCCATGTATGTGATATACCCTGCCATACCATGCAGCCCTGTCCAGCAAGGCTGCACGTGCCATCACAGTCATACATGATGCGATGGCCATATGGCACTTGCACTATCAACTGACCAGATCAGTAATGTGGCACTGATACACCTTGTGGTGTCACAAGTGCTGTGTGTCAGCGTGTACAACGTCTTGCGCACATGCTATGTATGACCATCCCTGCTAATGTCATATGATTAGACATTGTCCCATGTGTATCACATGTGCAATACAAGCGAGCCGTGGCAGGTTGTCCAACACCCGTACAGTGCAGAGTAGATGTATATGGCACAACACATGCATGTACAGGTGTCCATGTGTATGTGTGCAGTGCCACCGCTGACGTCCATAACGGCTGCATCTGTGATGCCTAGTGACATATACACAGCATCCAGGTGAACAGTAGAACTGTGCACACATCAGGCCACGTGCTGATTGGTATGAACACAGGTGCAGGCAGGTACACATGTCCACAGCAGGTTCCCATCTACATGGGGTATGTACAGTGTGATGAGTTGACATAGAGATATGATATGATACCCACTGTATAACGGTGTGACAGGTGTGACAGCAACACGTCAGCTGTGTCAGTGTCATGACGCGTCTCAGAGATTACTGTGCAGATGTCGTACATGTCATAGCAATGTATGTTCAGCGGTATGCCAGTACATCAGTGTGAATGTGACCTGTCACCATCATTATGTCTTACAGATAATGCCTCGTTCACGACTGCCAGCCTTCAGCCACCAGGAGGATGAAGTAATCATACCGTTGCTCCATGACAACTATGACCTGCTATTCAGCCATGTTCCACAGCAAGCACAGCAGCGGGATGACCTGTGGCAGGATATGCACAGGAGGGTGAATGACGTGGGTGGCAACAACCGCACCTACCAGCAGATATGCCGACACTGCACGGACCTCATACGGCACGCGAAACAGCGTGCCACCGCAATCGCCAGAGAACAAGGTGGAACAAGTGGTGAGCCACCAACCCAGCCCCCACTCACACACACGGAGGAGCTCCTGGCCAGTCTGGGGACACCCAGGGAACAACATGCAGAAACACTAGCCACCATCGTGGAGGTGGGTGTCTCCCAACCAATGAGCCTGGAGCTGCCTGGTAAGTCAGTCTTGCATATGAGTATGATATCCACTGTAGGTGTAGGTGTCACTGTACATCATGTAAAGTAACAACACATGCCAGGTATGTGGGCACACAAGCCGCATACTACAGTATGCTACGTTGTGTTTGCAGACGTGTGCATACCACATGCTATCACACAGGTACATGATGTGACATGCACAGTGCGAACTGTGGCTGTCATACAGTCATGGATAATGTTTATACTGTTGTGTCGCACAGACATGGGTCCGTCGCAGGTGAGACTGTTGTTAGTAACAGGCATGTTACAGTGTAGAGTTATTCGCCATGTGGCCAGGTATAACATGCACACCTGGGTTTTGTTCCAGTCACGGTATACAGGTTGCACCACCAGACACACACATGCCACCCGTGTGCAGTAGATACAACCGTTATTATACACCGGCATGAAACCACAGTACCTGTCAGTGTGATATGTGCGGTCAGCTATGCATACAACGGTGGAGGTGTTCTACAATGGATGCATATGTAGTATGCATTGGAACACCATTCGTGGTACGCACACAGTACCACACAGTGAGCAGTGATCTGGGCAGTGCACAGGTGTCACCAATGTGACATATGCCCCTGCATTGTGTGCACACGTTGTGACACGCCACCCGACATGTCCCACGCCCGTGGTGTTCTGTCTGCAATATTGTCACACCATCACATGACCTACACCCAACATAGCAAACATCCACACTGTTGTCTGCATAGCCCTCTGGATTGTGACACCTCCGACATGTATGGGTGTATGTCACATGGGACACCACAGGAATGGGTACACGATGCCCAGCACACACAATTGTCCAAGACCCAGTCACACATGGCCATGGGTGATAGCCACAGGCATGTTGCCACACAGTACGTCTGATGTGGATAGACACCGTTGCACATTGTCCACACATAGTGCGATCGTAGCCGCAGTGGACCACCTGCACATTTGATGTGGTACACCAGACAACCGGAATGCCTGTCTGCAGCCACCGGAGGTGCCACCGATGTCTACCATATATGTGCTGTGGAACAGCATGACTGTGTTTCAGCCATGGCAATGCAATGCATCCATGTTATGCATCGCACAGCAACATACATGCGTCCTGTTGCCATGCAGTGGCACAGTGCCTGTACTCCCCACTGTATAGCTATGTACACAGCTCACACTAACCACACCTGCACATACATATTTGTTAAACATGCATTCTATGTAGGCTGTACACACAACACTGCACTGTGAAGCCCATTATGATGCAGTGCACGTGGCGGGACACCATTGTCACACATGTCCACATGTTACCGCACATGTCGGTGGATTACATGTCAAGGTAACATCAGCCATGTGTACTGTTAACCTGTCTGTGGCCACATGGTGTATCACGGTGATGCATGCAAACTACCATGATTGTGTGTACTGCATGCCTACTGATATGACACCTGCTTGATGTAATGTGCACCCCAGGGCAGTATGCATACTAACAGTATTAATGTCTGGGCTGCATTCCCTGTGCTGTAGTGTGGGAATGCTGCATGCCATCTGCAATATCACATGCATGGTGTGTCTGCGTGTGTGTGTGTGTGTGTGTGTGTGTGTGTGTGTGTGTGTCTGCGTCTGTGTGTGCGTCTGTGTGTGTGTCTGCGTGTGTGTGTCTGCGTGTGTGTGTCTGCATGTGTGTGTGTCTGCGTGTGTGTGTGTGTGTGTGTGTCTGCGTGTGTGTGTGTGTGTGTGTGTGTGTGTGTGTGTGTGTGTGTGTGTGTGTGTCTGCGTGTGTGTGTGTGTGTGTGTCTGCGTGTGTGTCTGTGTGTGTGTCTTCGTGTGTGTAATGTACCTTACAGTATGTCTTTGTATTCACAGGTGGTGTAGGTGCATTCCCCTCCTGCGGTCCATCTGATGTTAGTGTCCCCACAGATACTAGTGGTGATGACCATATGCATGAGGTACAGGCAGGGTTGTCAGGGGCAGAAGCTGTGCCATTGGTTACCATCCCACCTATGTCCCCCTCATCCCCACACATGGTTCTGATGCTGACACATACCACATCACCGTTGCCCATAGAGGAAGGACAGTCAGCATCTTTTGGCATTGAGCAGGAATGTGTGGTGGCTACAGAAGGTGCGCCTACACACCATGTTTCCAGTGTAATGACTGGTGATGTGCCACACAGGCATGTGGCTGGTGCTGCTCGTAGGAGGACCTCTGGCAGACATGCACCTGCTGTACAGGGCGCAGCAGCTGGTATCACCAGATGCATGTTCCAGGCTGTAATGGCGGCACAGGCACGTGCAGAATGGCAGAACCAAGAAGGGCAGAGGCTGCAGAGGGCTGCAATCTGTTCCCTAAATGACAACATCCAGTCATTGGCGAATGCTCAATAGCAGATTGCTAATGTACTGGATAGGCGATTAGGTGAGATGGTTGGAATCCTCAACCGAGGCATGGCAATCCGCGAGCGTGAGCTGTCTGTGCTGGAACACCTGGTAGGGGTGAGGCATAGGACACGTGGGCATAGGCCAGCAACACCACCTAGTGTAGGTTGACGTGTGCGTGCCACCTCTCATGCCCACTCACACAGTGCCGGTAGCAGCAGCAGTGCAGCTGGTGCTACACCATCCACACCAGGACACAGCAGGCCACGTGGACGTGGCCCTGGCCGGTCCCAGCATGGACACGGTTCCAGCGGACATGTGTCATTGGAGAGTAGCCACTCTATACCTCCACCCGGTAGTGCCCCTGCAACCCCAGGCAGGCACGGGTCACGTGGCCGCAGACGGACACAGTGAGCCGTACAACCTGCACTGTACAGTCTGGGGCTGCCAATTATACCCCGTGTAGGCATCACATATGGCTGAACTGTGTACACACATACCCACACATGGCAGACACAACTGAAAGGCTCCACCACATCCACATGAATTCTGCACAGTCATGCCCAGTAAACTCACCGGCCCTTACGCACACACATGATGTCATCCATTGGTGCAGCCTATGCCCCTGGCAGTCATATCACCCTGTGAATATGATGAAGCCTCTGCCGCATCCCTGTCATCCACACCATCGGTGCAGGGTTATGCAAATATATTCTGATGCACACGGTGGACAAGATAGTGAGAGGTGTATGTGATACCTGTGTATGCATAGCGTGTGATGTGTATGTTGCAGTGGTTGTGTATGAAAACTGACTGGTGTGTATGTGACATGGGTTGTGTACTGTCAACATGCAGCAGACATACCATGTAGTGCAGGTGCAGCATGCATTGAGCTGTGTTCACGGTATGTGTGACGGTTACATGTGTAGCACCATGTTGGTTCTGATAACCTGGATCCCTCCTATGGTGTACTCGCATGTGCCTACTGGGAGCACTGTTATCGGTCCCCCAAGTGTAGCTGTGGATTACCCACAGGCACATCTGGCAATATCAGCATACCACATGTACCCGCAACCTGCCTGGACACCTACATAGGTTCATAGGTGCATAGGTACATACTAGGCTATCTGCCCTATGGCATTTATAAGCCTAGCCAGAGTGTGTGTGGCTTTCACCACCCCTTAGGATGAGGATACTATACCCATTAGTTTGCTGTGCCTCTGTCCAGCAGTGACACAGAGATGATTCCCGGGGTATACCTGCGATCTCCCATCCACTCGTCAGGCTTTCTCTTGAACAGAGTCAGTGAGGGGCTCTGCCTCACAAGGACTGGGATTCTGTTCCATAGTGTAGGGAGTCTCTGGGTGATGAACCTGTCCCTCCAGCACGTCCTATTTATATCCATGTTGAGGTTTGTGTCTCTTGCTCTAGTGGCTCTGGTTGATTTGGATCTTATGAGGTGGAGCATGTCCATTAATTCTGGGTTGGACATGGCCTTGTATGTCAGGCACAAATCACCTCGGAGCAGACGGTATGCGACTGTATAGATCCGGAGTTTCTTTAGTCAGGCAGCGTGTGACGTATGTTTGAGCCCCTTTATCCTTTTGGTGGGGAATGTTTGGGGTCCTTCCAACTGCTGCAGGTGTCGGGTTAGGTACATTCCAAATGGGGCGTTGTACTCAATCATTGGTCTGATAAGTGAAGAGTACAGGGGTACAATGACCTCCCCTGATCTGGATGTGAATCCCTTCATGATCAGGTGGGCAATGTAGAAAGTCTTCCTAACCACATTGGCAATGTGAGTGTCAAAAGAGAGGTTACTAACAAGTTGGGTCCCCAGGTCCCTGATAATGTCATCCGTGTTTAATGGATTACCACCTATGTGGTAATTAGGGGTTACCTTGTTTTTCCCAAAGGGTATGACTATACCTTTCCTGGCATGTAGCTTAAGGCCATGGCTCCGGCACCAGTTATCCATTTCTATGAGACCTCTGGTGGATGTCTGTGTCTGATGGGGTGTCGATTATGGTGCCCAGTTTGCAGTCATCTGCATACCTTGTCTGCCACAATCCCCCTATGTTTGCCTGCACGTCAGAAAAATAAATGCCGAACAAGAGGGGGCCCAGGACTGAGCCCTGTGGGACACCGCTCGTGACCAGCTTAGAGTCTGACATGGCACCAGGAACGCTAACCCTGTGGGTTCTGTCCTTGATCCAGTTTGCAACCCATCTTGTGACATATGGGTCTACATCTACGCTGGTGAGCTTTTCTATGATGCCCGCATGGGGTATTGTGTCGAACGCTTTTGCTAGGTCAAGGTAGTCTGTGTGAACTGCCTTACCCTCATCAATGGCCTTAGTGACTCTTCCGAAAAGGTCGACCAGGTTCAAGAGGCAGGATCTGCCCTTGACAAAGCCAACTTGGGTATGATCCAGTGTATGTAGGTCCCCAATGTCTTCATTTATGAGCTCCATTATGATCCCCTCCATAGCTTTGCAGACAAGGCTCGTCAAGCTTATAGGGCGGTAATGTCCAGGGTCCATAGAAGCACTGCCTTTGTGGAGTGGGACCACAGTTGCCGTACGCCATTCTTTGGGTACGTATCCTGTAGTAAGGCTAAGATTAAACAGCAGCCTTATGTGCGGGTTTAGGTCCTCATTGAGGTCATGTAGCACACAGCCGGGGACACCGTCCGGTCCCATTGATGCTGTGTTTTCCGCTTTAGAGAGAGCAGCTCTCACCTGGGCATCTGAGATGTTTGGGAGGCTAGACTCTGGTGGGATAGATATCTCTCCTCTTGGGGAGGGAGGGGAGAAATATGCACGGAACCTGTCTGCCAGTATGTTGGCAATGTCTGTGGGTTCAGTGATCATTGTACCATTCTGGACTAATTCCGAGCATAACTGTGAGCTTCCACCCATGTTTCTACCATAGATAAAGAAGGCCTTATGGTTGTCTTTTGTGTCTTTCACGAGTCCTCTCCCACAGGTGGCCTTGGATGATTGTATGAGTGATCATATTTTACTGCTAGTATTGATCAGAAATGCCTTCCCTGTTAGGGATTTTGCTCTGTCATGTAGTAGCTTTCCCCTCTTGTTGTAGAGTTTGTTTATGGCTGGGGTCCACCAGACTGTGTGCCTGCCTTTGGTGGAAAGGGTCCTGATGTTATTAGGGATTGCTTGATCCATACATTCCTGGAGGTGCTCGTAGAAGGCATTTGGAAGGGTTTCAGCAGCGTGGGTTGTGTTTTCCACTGGCTCGGAGGCCTTGAAGGATACCGCTCCAGTCTTAAGAAGTGTGAGGTTTGCTTTTGAGAAGTTTTTCACCGTGGTCTCCTTTGCTGGGGTTGGGGGCAGGATGTGGATCTCCAGTGAGATTAATTTATGGTCTGATCTCACCGATGAGGGATATACATCCTGTGTGGAGAATGTCGTCCCCATGTCTGATGATCAGGTCTAGTATAGTTCCTCCTCTTGTGGGTATGGTGACTAGTTGTTCCATAGCATTTGGGTGTATGAACTCCAGGAACCTTTGGGCTAGGGTGTTGGGTCTTGGGTAATGTTCCCGGTCTGTGTATGGGTAGTTGATATCACCCAATATGATGGTGTTTGGAGAGACATTCATACTCTCCAGTGTCTTCAGGAAGGCTGTGTGGGTTGGGTATCCTGAGTTTGAGAGGGTGGTCTGTAGCATGCTACATAGTGTAGGGCAGTTCTACCTATGGTTAATTGCACCTGGATGGTCTCCGCTGCTACGTGCGTTGCCACTAACCTGGAGGTGTGGGTATCCTTTATGCATATGGAGATTCCCCCTCCTTTTGTGGCTCGGTTTGGATTTGGGGCCGGAACGCGTGATATGAGGTATAACCTGATAGTGCTGGGGTGCTCTCAGGAGCCTTGAACCAGGTTTCAGTCACAGCACAGACATCGATGTTCTCCATACTGAGGAGGGCTTTGAGGGCATGCAACTTGGGGTTTAGACTACTGGCATTGAGCAGTATTACCCTTAGTTCTTTCCAGGTTTGTTTTCTAGGGTGGTAGGTTTATCATTTGAGCCTTGCCTGAAAAAGGCACTATGGGGGTGGCAGGAGCCTTTGCCAATATCCGGAAGCCCAGGGGTGACAGGTGCAAGCCATCCCTTGCAAAGGAGCGTGGCTTGTCAAGCATGTCATCCCAGGCAAACAGACATTGGACCCCCTTAGACTGACACCGGTAATTAAGCCAATTATTAAAGCTGATCATTTTGACTCTGTATTGTGGCATCATTCTTGGTGAGGGTAGGATACTGCTCAGGGTCAGAGTCATACCGGCCTGGGCTACATAATCTGAGAGCCCGTCTATGTCTCTTTTCATGTAGTCCAGGGAGGTATGTCTCAGGTCGTTCACACCGGCATGGACAATGACTGCGTCATACTTGTACATGCTGTGGAGTGACCTGAGTGCTTGTGTTATGTGGCGAATTCTAGCGCCTGACAGGCAGCCTACTGTGATCATTTCCTTGTTCAGTCTGGTGGGTGGGACATCAGTGTGTCTGACTATGGCGTCACCTATAACAAGTGTGTCTGGCATTGTGTGTGGCCTTAAGGGCTGTGACTGTTTAGCACACTGACTTTGAGAACTATGTGTTGCATGTCCTATGTCTTGAGGGGGCAGTTGCTTGGGTGTCTGCTTCGGAGGCCTGTTTTGGTATATGTTTGAACAGTGCCTCCGGTATGTCTTTGTGTGTTTATGTGTTTGTTTTGCAGTTGTGATAGTTCTATGTGAAACTGGGTTTGTGGTGTGCGTGGTGTCCTTCTCCTCCTGTCTGGTCTTGCCGGTCCTGAGTTGAGAGAGCTCAGCCTCCAGTTTGGCTATATAGTTGCATCTCTCACATGTATTTGTGTTTTGTGGGGGAAGGTGTGGGTTGTCTGTGTACATGAGGCAATTGTAACATTGCCTGAGGATGCCCAGATTCACCAGCTGAACAGGAGAGGACGCTAGCAATTGACCCTTCGACACGCTAGAAAACGTGAATGCGTTTGCTGTGTAACTGAGTCAGAAGGGACCTATAGGGAAATGGGTACTCAAGGGGATTCTAGGCTAATGTAGTACTTTGTTTAGTATATATGTACTTTACCTATATAAGAATGCTTTAGGAGCAAGTGCTGAGCTTTTGTGATAGAGAATAGACAGTTTAGATTGCAAGTAGAGAAGTTCTGAGGGAAAACCTGAAGAGCAGAATGTACGGAGCCAGACATAGTTTAACGTTTACACAGTACATGACACACATGTCCACACATATACTGCACCTGACGCCTGTGGTCGGTGTCACAGGCTACAGTGGACAGAGACATCACATACATGGCAGGACACAGTACAGGTATGGTGACATTGTGCAGGTGTCATACACAGCGTGCTGGCCACTGACCTCAGGTGTCACCTGTCAGCTGTGGTGCACGCTGTGCAGCAGTAGGACGCTGTACCAGTACAGGAATACGGCCGCAATCGCGGGGTGTACACCACTATGGCGCACACCCAATAGTGTGCAGATGGGGACACCTGCCTTTGTGGTCAGCACCCTCACAATACAATGCACCCACACGCCATGTCACAGGGGGCGGACTTGCACAGGTGGCCAGTATGGCTCACACCTATGGCATCAACAGGGTTGTGCAATGCAGCACCAGTACGGGATGGTCACCCTGTGTGGTTAGTGTCCGTTCACAACAGTATATCTGCATACACCCTCACACCAGGCAGCAGACATAAAAACATGTTGACACACACACATGGTGGTGACCACACGTATACATGGAGAGACGACGTGTTGCATGTACTGCACCATCCACATCCATGCACCCCGCACTGAGGTATGTACAGATCTCTACTATGGTGTACAGGGATGTGTGGCACATGGGACATAGTCCCCCCGATATGTAGCATACATGGGCACACATTCCTGCACACATGTCAGTGCTGGGAATGCCACACCCACCATATGAGACATGTGCAGGCGTGCAGCGGTATGTAGTGCATTATGCGTTCCAACACTGTATCCGGAAGATGTGCCGATATATGCACTTGGGAGGTGGTAGGTGTTACAGTAGCCATGTGACATACAGTCGATGACACCTGACCGATGGGTATGCATTATGGCAGCACTGTCATGTAACAGCGACATAGCATACTGTATGCACATGGCAGGGTAGGATGGTGTGTGACACACCTGTGAGCCACCACCTGCACACATGCATGTGGACAGGTGTTTGAACACATGATGTACACACATACCGCCATACGTGCTGTTACTGTGCCACCATATAACGGCCCCCATGATGGGTACGCATGTGGTAGGGAGTTGCTACTATGTTATGGACATCAGCCACTGCTCATGCATGGCTGCACCATGCACAGTACATGTGTCACATGTGTCCCCTGTTGCCATGTGTGTATGCATTGCTACGTTTTGACATGTGTGTTGACATACATAGAACATGGACTGTGGTATGGTATCACAGCTGTCACAGGCGAACAATACAAGGGTATGTGTCCCAGTCAACACCGCTACACCCTGTAGTGGGAGCATACCACAGACATGTGTCCACCTTCCATTCGTGTGTGTAGCATCGCGTACGCCAGTGTTATGCATGTGGTACATCACAGGCTTCGTATGTGTCCTGTGTGCAGTCCATGCACACAGCCAGACAATCACATGTATGACATATCCGGACGTTGGTTCACTGTGGTACAGCAGCAGTCATGTGTCATAGCTGTGTCAGGGCCGTGGTATGTGTGGAGCCGACCTGTCTATGTATACTGATATGGGCGGACTACATCACACATGTGGGATCATTGTTAGTACATGTGTACTCTGCACGACTGGTGTACACCACTATACAGACCTGTGGACATATGTCACATGCTGTTGTTGGACCGTGAGGCATACTGCTGCACCGATGACATGGTGCTGGCATGGCAGCTACAGTGTTCACTGCAGTGTGTACATGTTTGACCTGCACCCGTGACACCTGTGATGTCATCTGTGTGTGTACGAGTAACTGCATGTGTGACCACCCTGTGCATGTGGACGGGTTTACCTGACCGTGACCAGCGGTGTGTACACTCCGTCTGCATGCTGGATGGCGCATAGCACATGCTAAGTGTGTGAGCATGCCCAGTTTGCTGTTGTGTAGGTGGACACACACAAAGTTCCACACTCTGCCCTTTCATGCTCACACTCCATGTGTATGCATGTCTGCACTTTGCAGATGCTAAGTGTGTGAGCATGCCCGGTAAGCAGTTGTGTAGATGGACACACAGTACAGTGCACACTGCGCCCATCTGTGATCATACCCCGTGTGCATGTATGTTCCCCCTTTGCAACCACTAGGTGTGTCAGCATGCCCGGTTTGCTGTTGTGTAAGTGGGCACACACGACGTTCCACACTCTGCCCTTACATGATTCAACCCCATGTGTATGCATGTCTGCACTCTGCAAATGCTAAGTGTGTGAGCATGCCCAGTAAGCAGTTGTGTAGATGGACACACAGTACAGTGCACACCACGCCCATCTGTGATTATACCCCGTGTGCATGTATGTTCCCCCTTTGCAACCGCCAAGTGTGTGAGCATGCCCGGGTTGCTGTTGTGTAGGTGGACACACACGACGTTCCACACTCTGCCCTTTCATGATTCAACCCCATGTGTATGCATGTCTGCACTCTGCAAATGCTAAGTGTGTGAGCATGCCCAGTAAGCAGTTGTGTAGATGTATACACAGTACAGTGCACACTGTGCCCGTCTGTGATTATACCCCGTGTGCATGTATGTTCCCCCTTTGCGACCGCTAGGTGTGTGGGCATGCCCAGTATGCCATGCATGGAGACACAGTACAGTTGGCACCGACGTCTGATACTAGGTGTTTAGCCATGGCCAATGACATCCTGCATAGCCATGGTGGCCGTCCAGGCGAGTTATATGTAGTTGCTATGCCACAATGGCTGCCTACATCATGCACGCCGGTTGCTCTCTCATAGGGTGTACTGTCTGTGGTGCATCCCGTATCCATGTCGTGATGTGCTCCGTAGTTAGTATTCCCGAGGGCAGCACTGCCGTGTTACTGTACGCCCACCTTGGGATAGTGACATGCTGTGTGACTGCGCACTCTGTCTTCATTCCCTATCGGCTGCCTTGCCTCTGCAGATGATATCACCCACCTAGGAGTATGCCTCTTGACAGTGCTGTGCTCAGTAATCTCGGTAGCGCGTTCTGTAAAAGCATCATGCTGTAGTGTGTTCATGTAGGTAGGCGTAGGTTCAACTCCCGGCCCTTCCCCGTGTGTGTGTGTAGTGTGTTTGTGTGTGTGTGTGTTTCCAGCTGCCTCTGGAGATAGTAATGCTTTTAGACGCTTCACAACACATACCTTGGCTATCAGCGTCTATTCCTTTGCAGATGATGTCACCCGCCTAGAAGTATGCCTCTGACAGTGCTGTGCTCAGTAATCTCGGTAGCGCATTGTGTAAATGCAACATGCTGTAGGGTGTTCATGTAGGTAGGCATAGATTCAACTACCGGCCCTTCCCCGTGTGTGTGTGTGTGGTGTGTGTGTGTTTCCAGCTGCCTCTGGAGATAGTAATGCTTTTAGATGCTTCACAACACATACCTTGGCTATCAGCGTCTTTTCCTTTGCGGATGATGTCACCCACCTAGAAGTATGCCTCTGACAGTGCTGTGCTCAGTAATCTCGGTAGTGCATTCTGTAAATGCATCATGCTGTAGTGTGTTCATGTAGGTAGGCATAGGTTCAACTCCCGGCCCTTTCCCGTGTGTGTGTTTCCAGCTGCCTCTGGAGATAGTAATGCTTTTAGACGCTTCACAACACATACCTTGGCTATCAGCGTCTATTCCTTTGCGGATGATGTCACCCACCTAGAAGTATGCCTCTGACAGTGCTGTGCTCAGTAATCCTGATAGCGCATTCTGTAAATGCATCATGCTGTAGTGTGTTCATGTAGGTAGGCACAGGTTCAACTCTCGGCCCTTCCCCGTGTGTGTGTGTGTGTGTGTGTTTCCAGCTGCCTCTGGAGATAGTAATGCTTTTAGACACTTCACAACACATACCTTGGCTATCAGCATCTATTCCTTTATGGATGATGTCACCCGCCTAGAAGTATGCCTCTGACAGTGCTGTGCTCAGTAATCTCGGTAGCGCGTTCTGTAAATGCATCATGCTGTAGTGTGTTCATGTAGGTAGGCATAGGTTCCACTCCCGGCCCTTCCCTTTGTGTGGTGTGTGTGTGTTTCCAGCTGCCTCTGGAGATAGTAATGCTTTTAGACGCTTCACAACACATACCTTGGCTATCAGCGTCTATTCCTTTGCAGATGATGTCACCCGCCTAGAAGTATGCCTCTGACAGTGCTGTGCTCAGTAATCTCGGTAGCGCATTCTGTAAATGCATCATGCTGTAGTGTGTTCATGTAGGTAGGCGTAGGTTCAACTCCCGGCCCTTCCCCATGTGTGTGTGTGGTGTGTGTGTGTTTCCAGCTGCCTCTGGAGATAGTAATGCTTTTAGACGCTTCACAACACATACCTTGGCTATCAGCGTCTATTCCTTTATGGATGATGTCACCCGCCCAGAAGTATGCCTCTGACAGTGCTGTGCTCAGTAATCTCGGTAGCGCGTTCTGTAAATGCATCATGCTGTAGTGTGTTCATGTAGGTTGGCATAGGTTCAACTCCCGGCCCTTCCCCGTGTGTGTGTCGTGTGTGTGTTTCCAGCTGCCTCTGGAGATAGTGATGCTTTTAGACGCTTCACAACACATACATTTGCTATCGGTGTCTATTCCTTTGCGGATGATGTCACCCACCTAGACATATGCCTCTGACAGTGCTGTGTTCAGTGCTCCGAGTAGCGCGTTCCATACCTGTGTCATACTGTCGTGCGGTTGGGTAGGTAGGGGTAAGGTCAATTCCCATGCCTGCCAGCTGTGTGTGTGTGTTTCTATGCTCCCAGCCGCATGGGTTCATAGGTTATGGTTTTAGACGCTCCGCAGCACACATATATCCTGCTGACATCTCTGTGTTTGCGGATGTTGAGACGCAGCTAGTGGACTGCTTGTGTGCCTGCTGTGGTTAGCGACCTCCGTAGCGTGTTCTCCACGTGCGTCCTGCTGTGGTGTGATAGGGTAGTGATGTGTAGGTTCCACTACCGGCCTTGCCACATGTGTCTGTCTATATCTCTCTTGATGTATATATACATACATATGTTATGCTCATAGCGCTGCTCTTGCATGGACAGCTGTCTGTCCCATGTATCGCATATTTGCACGGCTGACACATAGAAATGTGGTACGATGCATATCCAAACATTGTCCATGCAACGTCCGTGTTCCGGGAGGTGTTGCACGCCCTAGAGACATCTGCTGTATATCTTGGCAGACAGCTATCCTTGCTGTACTGTCACTGTACTGCATTACGCCATAGACCTTGTGTATCATTGCCTGTTTATGGTGTGTGTATGTCTATCTGAGCTGTGTGCATGGTCGCGTGTATGTCCCACTATAATCGTCTGTGCAGGTGTCGCCACTATGGGTAATCCTTGTAGACAGCTGTTTCATGTGCATTTCAGCACATACCTGCGGACAGTACTACCCCTCCTACAGCAGCACAGTCCATCGTCTTGCAGTGGATACTAGTGTTTCCACACACATGTATCTGTGTCTGTTCATAACACTCCACCTCAGGGAGCATATATCTGGACACGGCCTTATGTGATAGTGGGACACTCGGGGCCAGTCATGTCATGTTGCTCTTAGAAACATTGATAGTGGGCACAGTGATATGTTATGCATGCGTATGGCATTTCTGTCTGATTTGGTATCTTCCTCGCATGTTTGTCATTGTTTCCTGTCGTCAGTTATCATGAGGGCGCCGGACTGTTACTGTTACGTGGAACACAGCGAACATATGAGGCAGACTTCTACACAGTCTGCGTACATCTGTGCAGTTGCAGGGTATGTGTCTAATACAACATACCTACTGTTTGCCTACAATACACACACAGTGTGTGGCGGCATGACAGACCACATGACATTACTTTGTATTTGCACGGCACACCCACGTAGACAGTTGTATTTCTCACACAGGTCTACATCTACTTATCCACACTACTTGTTCTTTCATGTACCATATGTGTGCGTCGTATTTGTGCTTCCCGTCAGTGGCGGGGCTCACGTACGACTATGGGGGCCTGGTAATTGTTATGTTGACACTTCATGGCACCCTGGGGGACACTTCACCTTTGTGTCTGATTACCTTCCACATTGACCTTCAAGGCATACGTTGTCATTCACAATTACCGGGGTAGGACATATACATGTTTGCACATTTGTCCTGCTGTCTTTCTTCCCACCTGTCCACCTAGTATCACCGGTTCAGTACATGTATTCTGGACAGGTAGCTCCTTCATACCACGACCTGTTGTCATTATGTGTACACGCCCTGACGTTCGGCCTTTGCCCTTGTTACGTTTCGCATAGTGCTGTGCCTTCCTAGCTAATTTCTGCCTAGGCATTCCGGACTGTGCGGTGGGTGATAGGGAGCGCTATTTGTATTGCATGATTAGTGACACTCATAACATCCGTATTCATGGCTACACCAGCATACCTCTCCAGTGTACCCCGTTATGAGGGACGTACCTCATTTGGGGTCTTGAAAGGGTCATGCTACTCGAAATTCCTCAAAGTTCCACATTGAAAGGGTCTGTTACACATTCAGTGTTAGGAATGTTTTAGGTGAAATCCATGGTCAATTGACATTAATCATATTAATTCATTAAAGGATCTTCTTTATAAGTGAAAACAGCATATTTTAACCATCCTATGACCTTCCTAGTTGAAGTTGTTAGTAAGCCATTAGTATGTGTTCCACATTTTGCCCATTTGTTCCACATTATGAAGGCGAGTGTTCCTCATTTTGGTGATGGAAGGTTGTGAGCTATGTACTCCAGTATTCACACAACGGTCTGACTTTGTATGGGGTATTTCTAATGTAGTCCCTATCTGTATTTCCTGTGCTATGCCTTACTGCAGCTGTGTTATTCCGACAGATTTCCAGTTATGGGTGCCATCTTGGTCGTACGCATGTCCATCCATGGGAATCGCCTACAGGACACTGATATAGGGCTGTACATATTTCACACCTGCTTTGCACCATTAGTGGAGATTAAGGCATGTGCTATACCCACATCCCTCCCACGGGGCGGGCCTACGGATTCTCTGCCAAACAACACCTAGGCCCATTTCTGCATACCCAGGTTCCCATGCCTACAACCCTCGACGGTACACATTACACATGGTTAATGTGTGCGGTACTGGGATGTGGATGCACTTCTATGGACTCGCCACTCTGGGGATATCTGTCCATATGTCCTGCATTTCATGGACACATGTGTCATCAACCTTGAACAAGCTTTTAGTGCATGTATAGCTGTTCCGTAGTTGCAGCTGTCACTTCTTTTGCGTCAATCGCAGCAGGGGTTGTGAATGGAGCAATTTTTGGAGTCCTACAATGGACACCAGTGTGCATGTGTAAAGTGTAGAACTTGCTGGACTGTCACCTTCTGGCCAGTGGTTTTTGACTGCTGCTGTATGTTCCGCGTTCGTGGATGTCTGTTTGACTCCCCATATTATCTATTACTTGGCATATTTATATCCATGTGTCATATATAGGGGACGTAGGTCTGTTGTGTGTACATATATACATGTGAACCCCTCGTTTCATACCTTGCTTTGTTACTGTCTGTGGATTACCTGTGTACACACATCTATAACCATACCATACCTTTCCACTGTACATGTTCTGGCAGAGTGTACGGATGGTTGGCCCTTTATCTTAGGTGTGTGTTACATTGACCTGTGTCTATCTGGCAATTTGCTGGCATTTCATGTGAGACTTACTTGATTCTATAGAGACTTGATTCTATAATTATGACGTGCTTCCACTGACTATATTTTTCTTTGTCTTCTGGAATCTTTATGTAACCAGTCCTTTTTGGACACTTTCTATTGTTGTTCATTTTGTTTACATATATGACTACTTTGGTATGTTGTGCTATTATTGTGTGTGGAGCATTTCTCCCCGGGCCTCTACTGACACTGGACATATATCCAGCTAGCCTAGCCCGGTCAACAAATGTAAACCAACATATAACTTACATAAACGTACGGTGGCACCTTCTGACAAGTAGGTCGGGTTACAGATGCATACCCTTCGTCAATCCCTGCTACTAACACACCCGTTATTCTATCCACATTCTATGTTTGTCTTATCACATATCATGTGTTTCTCACTATTTGTACCAGTACTTTGCATGGCATTGTCCGGTTCCATACTTTCAGAGGCTGACAGTTTTGAGACATGTATAACTAATGTGGAGGACACAACATTAACCTACCCTGCTGTGAGCGGATCACACACGCACAGGCGCACTTGCATTTCCTAATTGTGGGTTACGCGCAGGCGCACATGCATATCCGTATTCTGGGTTACATATGTTTACTGAGTCTGTGTGATTACGTGGCCTGTATTAGTTGTGACTGTTCCAGTAACATATCTCTGATCCAGTTAACGGACGTGTGCAGAACACACTTTCACCTTTACACATGTAACTGTCTTTGCGGCACAGACGCATTACTTACATGTTCACATTTATATGTTTTATAGTCGTAATTCAAACGGGACTGCATTCACATTGGCCGGTTGCTGTGACCACTACACATTTGCTGTTCTGTCTCATTTATATGCATACCCATGGTTCATAGCTACATTAACATATTCCCCCCCCCCCCCGCACTCACTTACGTCACAGGCATCCATTCTCCTGCTGGGAAAAGTGTGGTACTACATGTTACACATTCCCTATTCCCTACTGCTCTTGACCCAGGATGGATATGGCGTGACCACAGGGATATTCAGATCACAGGGGCTTATAGCCCCAACGCATACAGGTCTTTGATTGTCAGGATGTTCCTGTGGTGCTCTGGGTTTGGTCTTGTCCACCTAGTGTACGGAACTGCCCTGACCATGTATGAATGTCAGACAAGGCACATGGGCACGGTTTGTCCATGTCTATTATACCATAACCACCCCCATTATTCCTAACCATGCACGCTGATTGGCCAGCGTGCCTGTTGTAGATCGGGTTATAGTAATGGCACATGGTCCGGTCGCCCGGACCTATTTCCATTAGTATACCTTGGTATTTATACCCTGTCTCGCTATGTTACATGGGTTTAACATAGCGTGACAGCTTTAACTGAGCCATGGAGATGTCCGTTGCTTACTTTGGGGCAGTCTCGCTCTGCTACACACATTTAACATAGCGGGACAGGTTGTACAACACAGCAACAGGGACACCGAGCTCTCCGTTGCTTTTTTGTATTGATTTGCTATGTTGACTGTGTTTTACATAGTGAGACAGTTTCGACATTAGCAACGGACATCTCGCGCAGTACGTCAGCACCGCCGCGGATGCCAGTCATCTGCGGACGGGCAGCAGACAGGCATTATGCTGTGCCATTATGTCTGGGAATTAATAGTTTATTTTCCTAGATGATATGGCATAATAGCAATAGCCCACGTCTGGGTGTGGGTACTGCTGTATTTACCCACAGTTGCCTTTGTTTGGTCCCTCGGGCATTGCCCTCGGGACCGCACCACGTCTACCGTGGGTATATCCAGCATTACCCACACCCAGGCGTGGGTTATGATATTCATTCCATATGTACAGACACGAGTGTTTGGACAACCAACAATAGCTTCTGCTATTGGCATACAATACTGTGAGTGGTGCCGGTTATCATACATATGCCATGTTCTGCGTTTTTCCCATTCACACTTGTCTATCCCCTGTCCTCATTCATACGTGGATATTTATGTGGCACATGACTGAACTATGTATTACCTGCAGGTATGCTGTGTACAGTGCACATATGTGACGGTTGGTTACAGTGTATCTGTGTACCTACCTCTGTGATACTGGGGACTACCACACATCCTTCGCAGCATTACATGCGTATGTACATACTATTATTCGGTGGCCTGTGGAAGGTTGTCGGAGCACCGGTTACGTGTCCCTATTTGTGCACGCATCATGTTGGTCTTTGTCCGGCCTTCATTGCTATCATGGGTTGGATGGTGGTGTTGGTCTGTGTTTGGGTTGTATTTATACTGCTGATACGTCAGTGGGGGGTGGGGTTGGCACGTGTTGCTCTTTGCAGGGGGCCCCATTATGGACATTTGTGTCCTGCGTCGACACTTGACACGTGCCATATGTCCTGTGATATTGACACAGTCGTGTATGTCTTCCTGCATTACTACTTGCATGTTACAGGCATTTTGTATCTGGTACACATGACTATTATGTTGGATAGCTTAAGCTATTCCCATGCTATGACATAACCACTCATCCGGGCATATACGTGTTATTCTGTCCTTTGCATTGGCCGTGGGTGTTTTGCCATATGGAACAACACATATCTACGAGTGATGTCCCACCTTGACATTCTGTGCATGTGGCAACCCTGCTGGGGTGACCTGCTTGGTGGACGGCTGTTCCACCTTGTGTATTGTGTTTGACATGTCTGCATAGCTAATCATCGGTACAGTGGCTGCACATACTGCTTTGTCCAGATGTGTACAGTTATGGACACCGTGGCGTGTGAACACCTATGGGGTTTCGACAGGTCCATAACCACACGTGGGATGTACACATTCTGCCGACACATTCACATGCAGCCATTTGGATATCAGTACCTGGGATGGGATGTTGACATGTGGGGTACATATTTGAACGCGTGTCACTGCCTAGGACAATACTTCCTACTATATCTGGGGTATACCTGCTGTGTGTAGGTGTGCAGCTGCGCAAGGCTGCTAGCTGGATTGGGTGGACAGTCGGACATGGGTGTGGGTTACGTGCTATGACGGGGTTGTTGTGTATTACATTTGCATGCATGGGTTCTGCTTCTGGATATTCCGATTCAGCATACGCCATCCTATGTGTATGTGACGGTTACGTTGCTGTGTCTAGCACATTTTACTATACACATGTTTGTCTGTGTTTGGGATATCTGGTTTCTTTCTGGTTGTTATATGGCCACGACTGCCCAGCTGTGTACTCTCACTACCACTGTGGGACTGCTGATGACCATGCCCATGGGGCTAGTCGTGTGTAGTTGCGGTGCGCTGACATGATGCAGTACACCTCCACTGGGTATGCCTGCTGACAGTGCATTGCGTGACGGACACGGTATTCCGAGTATCCTTTGTTCCGTGGACGGGAACATTTTGTACTTCGTGGAATTATGTTTGGTTCTCCATTTTGTGTGGACGGGTACTATGTTGCATACTCTGCATACGTTTCATTATCCACGGACACTGGTTGGTGCGGTTACTATTGCAGGTGGCCTGTGACAGTCAGCACTTTAGGTTGCTCATTGCCTGCCGGCTTGGCCACGCCTACGGGCACATCCTACTTGGGCTCCCTGGACTCGCGCACGTGCCCTATGCACGTGGTTGTGGTTGCGGCGCACACTCATTACTATGCATGTAGCACTGCTATGCCAGTTATATGCTGCACGGCCGGTGCAAGCCTTACACTGGCCTTGCGCCGAGCTTCATGAATCCGGGGGTGTGATTGTGGAGCTTTTCTCCCCCGGCCTTAGCTGAAAATGAGTACCTTCTGGCCCAGTTGAACTTTCCCAGTGAACAAATGTCAAATAAATATATAATAAATAAATAAATACATATTTTACTGATAAACATATATCATTTAACTTCTGCTGGATTTTACTGTGAAACAGAGTAAAAATGCTATGTTTGTTTAGGCTTAATTTACTAGTAAAATATTCTTGAGGAGAGCAGAATTTGGTGGAAATGTTTTCCTGGGTTCTCTTAAAGCACAGCAGACCTTTGTCTAAGGAAAGTCTTTATGTTATGACCAAGTTTAGAAAACTAAATTGTCTAGCAGCTCAGAAGAAATGGATTGAACCCCTCATGATTATTTGTAATCAGTTCACAAGTAGCTTAAGATTTATAATTTCCTTTCCTGGCATATTTATAAAGCTTTATAGAAAATTGGTAAAAATTAGAAAGTAAAACAGCAGGAGGTAGCGGCCATTCTGTCCTTCCCTTTAGCTATATTGTTTCATAGGTTCATATGTAGATAATAGGCTATTGGCTATACGTTATATAGAAATCTGCCTGTGTGGTCTCTGAGGTTTGGCACTAGACTAGGATAGGTTTTGATTAGATTTGATAGTAGTGCTGTTTATCATATAAACTAGATGCTCTAAGCTTGTCTTCATACAATGGCTTTGTTTTCACCACACTTGGTTACAGGTTTCAGTTCTAAGGGTTGTTTTATAGATAAAAAGTGTACTCAAAAGCAATACTGGGTTGCTGGTTGGGCACTTAGCATTATGGGTATATGGAAAACAATGGGTGGTAAAGTACATAAATAGCTTACACAACAAACAATAACAATGGAAAAGGAGAGGGAGGGATTTTGGAAGTCAGATTACCATAAGGGATGGGAGCTAGAGACAAAGCCTTTTAAAGCCACAACGGCAAAAGGGTGCGTGAGTTAGGGAAAAAAATCAAACTGCAGAAAGCAGACTTTTTTAGAGAAGGATCCAATCAAATGAAGCCAATATTGGAGTTCTAGACCTATAGATAGAATTTCAGGAACTTTTGCCTACTGTTTCAGTCGGGGCTAGGGCAGACACAAAGAACAAGAAGAAAAAAAACAGCTGTAACATAAATAGAAAGGTACTAGAATGTAACTTTATGAAAGTAAATAATAATCAGAATATAGGTCTCTAGTTGAAAAACTGAAATATGAACAAGTGAAAATGTACTGAAGCACAAATCCTGGAGCAGATTTCACAGTACTGTCCCTAATGCAATCCCACCTCAGACTAAAGCACCAAACTATGCACATATTTACCAGCTACATTGTTTATGAAAAAAATTGTTGTAATAAATTACTAATATAGCACTAGTCCACATCTGTGCCACAACTATGAATGAAACTACTGATTTAAGGCCCACACAGGGATCAAGTTACAAACAGCTAATTCTTACAAGGAATTCTACTTTTGGAAATAGAAGTGCAGTATAATGTATAAAATCTTGCAATGATGCACAATCTTCTTACAACTGCAAGTAAGGCTACAAGACTAAGGTCCCAGAGAGTCTATATTAGATCATCGAATGCCTAAAAAAGTGAATGGTGATTGATCGAACTTATGTAAGCAAAAGCTTATAATCTCGAACTGTCAGAACAGCGATTTTTTTTCCTAGGGAAAAAAATTGCTGTTCCAAAACACATACACACAACACAAGCACACCAAACAAACAGCAATCCACAGACATACACCTAAAATCTGACACCTAACCCTACACTAAACTATACACACACCACTAACTATCCACTTACCTTAACCCAAACCCTAACCCTAAGGTCCGTCACTATCGCACACTCACCTCACCTGCTCCCTAACCCTAACTCACCTAACCTGCCCTAACCCTCATGTCCACACAATCGCACACATACCTAACCCGCACTCTAACCCTAACCCACCTAACCCACCCTAACACTCACATTCACACAATCACACACTCACCTGAAACCGACCCGTAACTTTCCACCACAGTACTGAAAATACCAAAGCAACAGAAACGGACAACCAAATTCTTTCCCTAGGAAAAATTTGGGTTTCTGTTGCTTCAGGTTTTTTAAGCTTTTGCTTTCATAAGTTCGATCAATCACCGTTCGCTTTTTTAAGCGTTTGGTGATCTAATATAGACCCGGTCCCATAACAAACTAAGAAATGCAAATAGGTAAGGTTTTTGGTTAAAACATGAAACACCAGAAAATCAGAAAAGTACCCGACAGGTCACTATAAGTGCAACTTAAAATATTTAAGCAGAAATTATATAAAATATTGTTCTTCCATTTTTTGCAAAGGTTGTCTTTCATACTTTGGGGCTTTCCATACCTCTCAGGGTCCTAATGGATGTAGCTCTGTGTTAATTATAGCTGACTTGCTAGAGAGAGATCTCATCAAATGGAGCAAGTATTGGAGCTCTAGTCCTATGGTTAAAATTTCAGAAGCTTTACCTGAATATTTCACTTCAGGGATGAGGCAGAGTCAAAGAACACGGGGGGGGGGGTACTAACAATAGTAAGCACCATTCCCCCCAAAAAAGTACCTTAGAATATTATATAATGTATTGAAAGGATATGTAGAATGAAGTAATAAAAGTATCATATTCATGTAATACCACAGTAATGTAAAGTATCAGAAATACAAACATAAGATGCAAAATATTTAGACAGTGCTTACAACTGGATGCCGTGTTCATCAGTCTAGGATATAAAAGGGCAGAGTAAAACAGCTTCTCAGTTGTTTGAGTCACACTACAAAATTTTTCTGGAAAGGAGTCTGGTATATACGCTCACTATTTGGCAAGCATGGGTGGATGGTTAATGAATAGCAATCAGTGTATCCTGCTTTTCTACTATGGGGTCAGAGATAGTGCAACACATTTAAGCAAATTCAAAGTATTTTGCTTGCTGTTTTAGATAGTACTATCAATGTTTCATAGAATCACATGGTATTCAATCCATCTTTCTAATTTGCTGCTGCTTCTTCTCTAAACATTCACTTTCTTATATGCTGTCACAGTGACCTAGTTACAAGGATGACTGCATTTGTTCAGTCCCTTGTTTTAACTACAAGGAATATGAACTGGTTCCATGACACTGAGAGGGATGGAGCCCTGAATATTATTCTTGCTTTAACTAAGAGGAATATGAGATGGCATCATGACATTGAGAGGTATGGAGCCCTGATTATGATTTACAAAATCTGGGTTTGATTGGCAAGACAGGTGCTTGAGGAGCTGAATGGGGAAGATAGAGGAGGGGAGGGGAAGGAACAATGAGGCTTATCCACTTACCTGTTACTTGGGGGCAGATATATGTGTCTCCAGGGTGTGTAACTCAGTAAGGGTCCACACTGAGACTTGAGATATGAAGAAGAAAGGTGCTTGCTTGTAAGGGGGACAAGGATGTTTGTAGGTACATTGTCTTTGTGAGTGAGTCAACAGCACTGTGCCATTACACATCCTCTCATTAGGTACTTAACAGGAAGAAGGGAAGTTGGTTTTGTACCACGCACCCTCCCTATTTTTGGTTTGTAGTTTAAATTTGGTGGCTTTTGCAGTTGCCCACCCCACTGTAGATTTGATCTGGGACACTCCCCCAGTCCCATCTCTTTACCACATTCTACCTAATAAACTCTTTCTGCACTTGCTTTTAGTCCTTTTTAATTTAATTGCATTTTTTAAACTGTGTTTGGTCTAATATTGCTACATACTCAAGCGTGCTAGCTTGCACTGCATGTGAATTGTTTTTACTACTGATTTGCTACTTTTCTATATAAAAAAAAAAAACTGTAAGCCTGTTTCCTACTTTTCCTGTAACTAGCGTTCCAGATATATATTTGCTGTATCCAGGACTGTATGTAAGCTTCTGAGCCCCCCCAAGCCTTTCTGTGTTGGAGGGAAGACTTTTAGCTTATCAGTGGGAGAGGTAAGCACTAGGTAATCTGTCTACCACATAAGGAGTGGTTCTGGCCCAGAAATTGTAGTTATTGGCCATTTGGGCAATCTCTTCCATCTCTCTCAACTTTCTGATTTGAAAGCCTGCATTTGCACTTGTTTCTGTCCTGTAACTTGTCTAGTGCAGATACAGATTCCTAGTTTTAGCACTTAAATTTGCTTATTCATGCTCAGCACTTGTTCAGAACTTGTAAGCACTAAATAAGCTACTAATTACTATAGCACTCAATCTTCCTCATTACCTAGAGGAAAACAGTTTTTGTACTTACTTTTCTCACTTGCTTAGAGAAAAACAGCTCTTGTACTCACTTTCCTCACTTATCTAGAGGGAAATATTTTTTTATTCAGGCATGTTCAAGGGTCAGCTCCCAGTGTTCCCTCCTGTCTATCTGATGAATCTGGGCATCTTGAGGCAATGTAGAAATTACCTCATGTACACAGATAACCCTCTCCTCCTACCACCCAACACTACAAACTATGAGAGATGGACTTCTCTAGCCAAACTGGAGGTAAAGCTTTCTCCAACCAAGACTGAACTTGACAGTCATGAGGAGAAGGTAAACATTTGCACCACACCACACTCATCACATAGTCTCACTAAATCTACACCACCAAAATCCACACATAGTAACA
This sequence comes from Protopterus annectens, assembly GCF_019279795.1. NCBI lineage: Eukaryota > Metazoa > Chordata > Ceratodontiformes > Protopteridae > Protopterus > Protopterus annectens. The sequence goes on from NC_056726.1 coordinate 336,173,450, forward strand.
CAAAAACATTTACGGAGACTCTCAATAATAATCTGTCTCAGCAACAGAGACCTCCAAAGCAGAAACGCAAGCAACCTCCATCCCCCAAAACAACCCAAATGGCACATAGCCCACAGACTCAGTGTGCCATTCAATCACAGCTGTCAAAGGAAAAACAACTTCAAAATGATCAACACATGGCAGGTTCAGGTTAAGGCACTTTAATCTTGCAGCAAGGAGACAAAAATGTGCTAATAGAGAGTTTGTCTAACTAGACTCAGGAAGTGAAGCTATTCTTATACATTTCTTACAAGGCATTGCCTACTAAGCTGACATAATAAATCATAAGTTCTTTCAATATTATTTCATAGCAGCTGTTTGTCCATGATTTTCTGCTGGCATATCAAGTTTACAAAAAAACTTCCTAAGAAAAACAACGTGGCCTTGATGACCACCGGTCAGATATGACTTCTCACTATGCAATGTTACCATTCAAGGTACTATGGCTAATTTGAGCACAAAACAAGTACAGATTATAGTTCATTTCTTCAAGCAGTCTGTTTGGTGTATCTTTTCTTTTCCGCAGCTGTGCATGTTCTCATAACACGAACAGAGCTGATTGTTCATATTCAATCACATTATAGAAAGCAGTATTGTTCTATTCATTCACTATTCATTCATTTTCCTGACCTAGCAGATAATCACCTGCTTCTCAGTAAATTTCCAAAAGGCATAAACATGAATTTTGCTGTGCTAGCAAATACTAGGTCAGAGAGCATCTTGCAATTTCAGAAAGCATGCTGCAGTTTGAAAAAGCATCTGTGCATGTTCTCATAACACGAACAGAGCTGATTGTTCATATTCAATCACATTATAGAAAGCAGTATTGTTCTATTCATTCACTATTCATTCATTTTCCTGACCTAGCAGATAATCACATGATTCTCAGTAAATTTCCAAAAGGCATAAACATGAATTTTGCTGTGCTAGCAAATACTAGGTCAGAGAGCATCTTGCAATTACAAAAAGCATACTGCAGTTTGAAAAAGCATCTTATAATTTCATACAGAATTAAGCTGTGCATAAAATAGAATGAAATGTGTTAAACCTTTTAGCTTCTAATAAGCACTAAATATACACATTAATACATATTTTTATAACATTTTCCCCCTGTTAATACTTTTTATTCTATTTTCAAAAGCATAAACAGTTGCTTCTTCTCCTAACCTCTTTCTGTTCAGAATTTGCAGTTAAGAAAGTCATTCAGTTTAAACTTATGAAAGTGTTTCATTTTTCAACAGTTCTTCAATTTCGGTACTTTGATACAAAGTCTCAGAAACTGACATGTCTATAAAATCTTTGATTAATCTTTTCATGCAGGGAATACCACAACAAACACACACTCCTAATAGGAGTAATCCCACACAAATGGCAATCAGGATGTTCATTAGGATGCTACCCCACCCCCCAAACAAATTCTGGAAAAAATCCATCAGTGGGTTTGGGCCTGGTTTGGTCATGGCCGACACTTGCTGAATCACCTCAAGATGGTCATTTATCTCATGCTGGTTGTCAGGAATATACGAACAGCCCTCCTCTTTTATTAAAGCGCAAGTACCACCTTTCACCGCTAGGGTGAAGTCGAGAGCCATGCGGTTTTGAAGCACCACAGTTCTCATAGCATTCAGTTCATCAGTCACTAATTTGAGAGCAGAAAAAGTTGCATTGCTCATTACTTCGAGAAGTTTGGACAGTTTTCTCAGCTCCCAAATTGATTTCACTGTGCCACATTCGACATCCTGATAGTCAATATTGGTTTGCATTTTTATGCTTTGAATCTGCTCCACGATAGCAGTGGTGTTATACCCTCTCACATTGAGTGTCCTCAAATCCATGTGTGTCAATTTATCTTTATTTTTCATGGAGTGGTATGGTTTCTCCAGCCTGCTTGATCTTTCATGTATGACTATACTGCAGTTCTCTTTATCTAGATCTCACAGGTTTCTTGGTAATGCCTCTCTGACATTTTAGAATCCTTCCAAAAACTGCCGGACCAATTCTCAGGTAACCATTTGTATGCCTTTTTTCCACACAAATAACAATTCTCTACTTTAGTATTAGCCATATACTTGCCCTGCATGATTTCTTTTCTTATCAATGATAGATAGTTGTTTAAAAGGGACGGTACTGAGTTTGTATCCATTTTTCACAACAAAAGATTAAAACCAATAGGGTGTTCAGTGCTCACTCTGCTGCTTGACTGCCAGACCCAGCGGAACTACTGCTGCAAATGTTAGAAAAATGTGCATTTGAATATATGAGAAATGCTAGTTTAAAAGCAAAGTAGTATATAATGCATTTTATTCTATTAATTATATAATAGTAAGGATTAATTCATGTGTAAATGTAAGTAGTTTTGAAACTGCAGTGTGGCTTGAAGCAAAGCTGACCTTCAACCCTGGCAGATGCAAGCTTAGCAAGTTTTAATGTTTATGCTTTTCACAAGTGATTATCTGCTGGGTCAGGAAATTAAATGTGTGAAATAATGAAATCTTCTGCTCTTTCCTGTTGGAATGATTTGGCCTTGTATATGTGTTATTGAGATAAGCACGCAGCTGGTAGGAAAGTGTAACAGAGAACAAAGAAGATTATTAAAAGACTGAAGCTGCTATTGTATTCGAACTGATATGAAACCTTGAAGAAGTAACTTTACAGAAAGACATTATGTCTGACCAGCTGGATAGCAAGGCCGTATTGTATCTAGAGGAAAAGTTTTTTTTAAATATACAGCATCAACAGCCTTATGAATAAAAGACTGTAAGCTAAAGTGATGTAGATGCCCTGTGACATATCACATCAGTAAGGTGGGCATAGCTTAAATGTTAAACCTATATAAAATTGTGTGCTTCCTGTTTCATGTCAGACAAAATTCTGTACTTGTACGTTTTTTGCCTCCTGGTGTACACTAGTAAACTTTTTAACCTGAACCTCCTGTGTATTGAAATCTTATTTTATTTAACACAGAGGCAGGCACTACACCCAGTTCTTTTGCATCTCACTAATCAATTTCCTAAGTTTGTTTTTCAAAACTCCATTATGCCTCTCTACTAATCCTGCAGATTGGGGCTGGTATGCACAATGGTTCTTTAAAGAAATTCCAAAATATCGGCTCAACTGTTGTATAGTCTGATTTACAAAGTGTGTGCCATTGTCACTGTAGATCTTTTCCAGTATGCCAAATCTAGGAATAATTTCTTTAACAAGGACTTTTGCAACAGTAGCTGCATCTGGATTTTTGGTCGGAAAAGCTTCCACCCATTTGGAAAATATATCTATAATGACAAGACAATATTTCTTATTTTCACATTTGTTTAGTTCTATGAAATCCATACAGATAGTATGGAATGGGTACGGTGGTGTTGGGAAACTCCCTTGCTTAGGCTTCAATGCCCCTTGAGCATGATGCTTGTTACAAACATGGCATGCTGCACAAAAAATTTTTGTGTAGTTTGTAAATCCATATGCAGTGAACACTCGGTTCACTAGCTGTACCATCCCCCTGTTGAGATATGGCACTGCCCATGGCTCAACAAAGCTGCATATCTAAACAAGTTAGATGGCAAAAGTGGTTTTCCTTCTTTGGAGATGTACAGCCCTTTCTCAAGAATTGCTCCTCTTTTTATCCATTTCTGTTTTTTGATTTTCATAGTAAGTGTTTGCATTGTTTTCAACATTTCTAAATCTAAAATCTCAGTAGGTTGTAATTCCTCACTCAAAAGAAATACTTCTGAAGCTGAAGCTGCCTGCTTTGCAGCTATATCAGCTCTCACATTACCTTTTGAAATCCTATCATGTTGCTTGGTATGAGCTACACATTTACAAATAGCTACTTTCTGAGGTAACTGAATGGATTCTAACAAATTTAAAATAAACTATGCATGATTGATCGGTTTACCAGTAGATGTTATCATTCCGTACAGCAGAAAAAGCGTACTGGCTGTCAGTAAAAATGTTCACACATTTACCCTTTGCCAAGGTACAAGCCCTTGTCAAGGCAATCAATTCTGCTGCTTGTGCAGATAAGTTGTGTGGTAAAGACTTTGCTTCTAAAATCTCAGTATCAGAAACTACTGCATACCCCACTAGGTTCTGTCCTGTAGGACCCCTTCTGCATGAGCCATCCACGCAATATATCACCTCGGCATCATCCAAGGGAACATCCGTTAGATCTTTTCTAGGCAGTGTCTTTTGCTCAATTTCCTACAGGCAGCTGTGTGGTGTGCCATCCGCAGGGGTCGGGAGCAAGGTAGATGGATTTAAAGTTGTACATCATTCAATTGTCATATGAGGTTGGCTCAAGAGTATAGTCATACAGGAAAGATGTCTAGCAGGAGAAAGATATGCTACTTTTTCTTGCAGTAAAATAATTGCGACTGCATGAGGCACTTTTAACGTGAGAGGGTGGAACAACACTACTTAGGCCGAAGCCTGTACTGCCATTGCAGCTGCAACTACTGCTTGTACACAGTGGGGCAGGGATCACGCCACTGGGTCCAGCTGTGATGAATAATATGCTATGGGGTGTTGCTTATCCCCATGTTGCTGTGTTAACACTGATGTCATGTAACCTTGCTTACAATCTACAGTTTAGAAAAAACGTTTATGATAGTTTGGTAATCCTAAAACTAATGAGGATGCTATCAGTTGTTTCAGTTTACAGAAAGCTGATTCTGCTTCTGGTGTCCATTGTAATAAATCTAGTGCTGCCATAGGCTTTTTGTATATCAAGTTGGTCAGTGGAGCAAACTCCAAGGCATAGTTTGGAATCCAACTTCGACAGAAATTAGTCATGCCCAGGAAGGACATCATTTCCTTCTTGGTAGTCGGTTTGGGTGCTTGTAAAATTGCTATTTTCCTATCTTCATCTAATGTTCTGCCTTCTTTGGATATTACATATCCTAGGTATTTAACCTGCTTTCTCCAAAGCTGCAATTTGTTTTTGTTTACTTTATGTCCTTGAGTGGCTAGAAATTGTAGTAATGCTATGGTATCTTCTCTGCATTCTTGATGGGTGGGGACTGCCAGCAGGATGTCGTCTACATAAAGTAAAATTTGGCTGCCTCTTGGTGGGCTGAATTCCACCAAGTTGCTTGCCATCTCTTGTGCAAATATTGTTGGACTTTCACAATACCCCTGTGGTAGTCGCGTGTATGTATACCTTTTCCCCTGAAATGTGAATGCAAACTAATGTTGGCTGTCAGGGTGTATCAGTATTGAAAAGAACGCATTGCTAATATCTACCACAGAAAAATACTTCTATTGAGGCTTCAAATCATTCAATAGGGTGCGTGGATCTGGCACTGTAGGTGCTCTAGGTATTACTGCATCATTTACAGCTTGTAAATCTTGGACTATACGCCATTCTCGGTTTGCTTTCCTGACAGGAAATAAGGGTGTGTTACATGGTGAATCGGGAGATTCTACCAGTACTCCTTCCTTAAGTAAAGCTGCTATCATAGGTTTGATTCCTACTTCTGCATCTTTTCTTAAGGGATACTGTCTATTTTGAGGTCTAAATGCTGATTTTGGCGTAATAGTAACTGGTCCTGCTGTACGAATTAGTCCTACATCTGATTTCCCTGTCGACCAGAGAGTTTCTGGTATACTCCGTAAAGCTTTTTCTTCCTCTTCTAGTAAGAGTGGTACTCTGCTGTCCTCGCTAGACTGCAAGTGTACAGCTGGGTGTGTCTGCGTTATCCAATTTAACTTCTGCTTCTGTACTCCCTGTTCTGACAATTCTAACTCTGCTTGTTTTTCCCATTTTTGTGATTTTTTCTCCTAGATCTACCCATTTCACATTCTTGCCCTTAGTTAAACTAACATGTGGTAATCGATTAGATTTATAGAGTGCAAAGAATTCCTGGGCAATGAACAGCTAACCATACTGTTCCCTTCTGTGTCCCAGTACAGATTCCATAATACTAATCTGTTTGCATGGTTTTTAAACAGTTCTTGCTCATATTCCTTATCAGGTCCTGGTGTGCTACAATAATACAGAGTACAGTGCAACAAATGTTGTTTATCAGTGTCAAGGGAGGGGGACTTACTGATGGCTATGTTCATCAGTTCTTCGGTTACTGCCCCTGGACCAGTTGTGACTAAGTCCTGGCTGTACCAATAAAATGTTTCACCCTCCGGTCGCACCACAAAAGTATCCATTTCTTTCTGTGCTTCCATACCCTGCATAGTCGGAACTACTGCTATGCTAAATATCTGCATACGATTTCTGCCCAAAAGGTTTACTGGGCATTTTGCAGAAACAACAGTTTTGCTTTTCTGGGTCATCCCTGAAACAGGGTCAGTTATTGCTATGTTATGGGAGAGTGGCTCCCGATACAGCTGTCCATTAGCTGCTTTCACTAATATATAATCAAGTGATTCTGAATTTTCTGGTAGTTTGGAAGGATGCATCAGGGTTCGTAAAGCCCCTGAGTCACACTGGAATTTAACTTCCCTCCCCTCTACCAGAAGTGTAACTTCCAGTTTCATATCTGCTAAATAGAGCTCTAGGCTCAATAATGCTAAGTCCAAAATTTCACTTTCTTCACCATCGGTGATTTCTTGTACTTCCTCTATTTCTTCTATCACATCCTCTGTTCCCTCTATCATATTTGCATTTGTCTTTTCTTGGTTATTCCCATCTAGTGATTCTTGACTATCATATAGTCAGTCCTCAGCCTCCTTATCTTCCATGGCTACCTTCTTGTTTTGTTTGCAATCCCTTGCTAAATGTCCTTTCTTTCCGCACTTAAAACCTTCAACCCTTTTCTTTCTCTCTTCAAACTCTTCTAATCGTTTATCAGATTGTTTGTTTCCATGGGCATTTTTCTTGCCCTTTTTTCTGGACTACAGTGCATAAACTTCTGCTCCATCTTCTATGGAAAATACTTGGGCTTTCTTTTTACTATTAAAATGCCTTTCGGCATGTCTAGCATATTCAAGTAGTGACTGTAATCTACTCGTACGATGGTCTACCATGTGCTTTGTAATAAAGCTGCTTATAGGCAAAATACTGCCTTTCAAAAATGCATTTTTTAGTTGCTGCTCATATGGGGAATGATGTGTTTGGTCTTCAGGTACCTGCATTCCGCAGTGGTTATTAAAACACTCTAATAATCTAGCATAATATCTGTCAACAGTTTCACCTTCCTGTTGAATGCATTGATTAATGCAAGTCCAGTCTGCCCTAGGCTTCCATTTCTCAGAGATTCTGTCTGTTAGACCTTTCACTCTGTTATCCAGTTCTGCGTTGCTATGTGGGAGTGGCTTGTGTTCTGCGTCACGGGGATTCCAGTTTCCACTGATCATGTGCCAATCTGGACCTACGATTTGTCTAACTACTTTTTCTACTTCTTCTCCATTCAAATGATAACTTAACCTCATGCCCTGTAAGTCTTCTAAGAATTTTCTAAAATTAACTTTTGGATGGGGAATTCCCTCTGTGGCTTTCCGGATGACTTCCGGTGTCCACAATCTATATACTAGGAGAGTCAGGACCTGTCCTGCCTGAGGATTTGGTACTTCTATGAGTGGACATATCTCTTCTGCACTCATAGCTTGTGAATTTTTGTTTATTTCATATAACTCAGTATCCCCTCTTAAATTACGTGTTCTAGACCTAGCCTCGATGGGATCTCTAACATACGGTCTTGGCTTTGCAGTGGCAGCCGGGTATAGCGGAGGTGGGCCAGGTTGTCAACTCACTTCATATTCTGGTGTGGGAAGTGGAGGGGGTGGAGGGGCTGATGCTATTACCAAATTATTGTCTTCTTTACCTAGAAACATAGCTTTTGAATTATTACTTTTTTGTTCCCTACGGTTTGCTTCCTCAATCCACCTGTGTGCCTAAAGAATGCCTAATTGATGTTGCTTTTTTACCTGACCTTTTGTGTCGGTTTTAAGCTGTTTGATAAGTTTAATAAGCGAGGATTTTTATAATTTGCCATCAAATTCATATTTATTAACCCATTTTGTATAGTATCTAACATTGTCGGCATGCTGTAATTGCATATATTTTGCATCTTTGGTTAGCGGTAGGTCTTGGGAACTTTTTGTGCACTTATTACCCATATTGTTCTGACTGTTAAAAATGTTAAGTAACCCTTCTTATTTTCACATGGTACCATGATTTTCTATTTCATGGCTTATCTAGAATAACTGTCTTACCTATTCTGTTTCCCTGATCTATGACAAGACTGCAATCTTTCTGTCCCTGACTTGTACAAAACAAATCTCCTGACAGATGATTCAAATCAAGTCCCTGATCTAAATCAGAAAAAAGGTAAATCTCATCTTACCTGAGCCTCCGTGATTGACCATCTCTGGTTCGTATGCTAACTCATCCTCCAGTCACAGATCAGAAAAGTGGCTGGCCTCTTTTGAATGACAAGTCAGTCGGAGGTCTTTCAAAGCAGAAGAACTGATGTGGTTTCTTCCCCGTATGGTTTCATGCCACCTGGCCCATCTGACCTGAGGCGAAGTGAGAGTTTCCGGTCCGGAGGACCAATCTGTCAAAGGAAAAACAACTTCAAAATGATTAACACATGGCAGGTTCAGGTTAAGGCACTTTAATCTTGCAGCAAGGAGACAAAAACGTGCTAATACAGAGTTTGTCTAACTAGAATCAGGAAGTGAAGCTATTCTTATACATTTCTTACAAGGCATTGCCTACTAAGCTGACATAATAAATCACAAGTTCTTTCAATATTATTTCATAGCAGCTGTTTGTCCATGATTTTCTGCTGGCATATCAAGTTTACAAAAAAACTTCCTAAGAAAAACAACATGGCCTTGATGACCACCGGTCAGATATGACTTCTCACTATGCAATGTTACCATTCAAGGTACTATGGCTAATTTGAGCACAAAGCAAGTACAGATCATAGTTCATTTCTTCAAGCAGTCTTTGTTTGGTGTATCTTTTCTTTTCCGCAGCTGTGCATGTTCTCATAACACGAACAGAGCTGATTGTTCATATTCAATCACGTTATAGAAAACAGTATTGTTCTATTCATTCACTATTCATTCATTTTCCTGACCTAGCAGATAATCACCTGCTTCTCAGTAAATTTCCAAAAGGCATACACATAAATTTTGCTGTGCTAGCAAATACTAGGTCAGAGAGCATCTTGCAATTACAGAAAGCATACTGCAGTTTGAAAAAACATCTTATAATTTCATACAGAATTAAGCTGTACATAAAGTAGAATGAAATGTGTTAAACCTTTTAGCTTCTAATAAGCACTAAATATACACATTAATACATATTTTTCTAACACAGCCAATAAGGCAAAACAATGTACCCACCACACTAGTCATAGGTGACTCTATAGTCAGGCACACTGACATCCCACTCACCAGGCTAAACAAGGAGAAGGTTATTGTCAGCTGCCTGTCGGGTGCCAGGATCCACCACATAACCCACGCACTCAGGTCACTCCACAACAAGTACAAATATGACTCTGCCATTGTCCATGTTGATGTGAATGACCTGAGACGTACCTCCCTGGACTACATGAAAAGAGACATGGAAGAGCTCTCTAATCTTGTAGCCCAGGTAGTTATGACCCTAGCCCTGAGTAGCAATCTGCCATCACCCAGAATGATACCGCAGTACAAGGACAAAATGATTGACTTTAACAATTGGCTAAGCTTCTGGTGTCATTCTAAGGGGTTCCAGTATCTGTCTGCTTGGGATGACATGGTCGACAGACAACGATGCTTTGCCACAGATGGCCTGCACCTGTCACCCCTGGGATTCTAGATACTGGCTAAGGGTCTTGCTGCCCCAATCATGCCTTTTTTAGGCAAGGTTCAAATAACAAATTCACCACCATAACAGGAACAGGCAAGCAAAAACTGAGGGTAATGCTACTCAATGCTAGAATCTAAATCTCAAAATGCACTCACTCGAGGCACTCCTTAAAATGGAGAACATCGATATCTGTGCAGTGACTGAGGCCTGGTTCAAGGCTCCAGAGAGCACCCATGCACTACCAGGCTATAACTCATACCACACTTTTCAGCCATGTAACCTGGACCGAAACACCAAAGGCAGAGGTGTGTCCATATTCATTAAGGATATCCACACCTCAAGGCTAGTTGCGCAGCACAATGCATCCAAGGTTATCCAAGTGCAACTAACTCTGGGCAAAACTGCAATTCAAATTGTAGCTTGCTACAGACCCCCCACAATGCCCCAGGATTCCCACTCCTCTTTTCTTGATGTACTGGAAAATCTTAGGGTTCAACCAAACACCCTAATAATGGGCAACTTCAACTAACCCACCATTAACTGGGAAAACTACTCGTGTACCAACTACTTAGCTCAATGCTTTCTGGAATTCATAAACTCCAATGCCCTGAATCAACTTATCCACACCCCCAACAGGGACAACAATATCCTAGCTCTAGTCATTACCAACATGTGTGACCGGTATTCCACACCTGAAGTCAACTCCTCATTGGTCCGATCCGACCATAAGCTAATCACCCTTGATATCCACATCCCACCTCCACCCCCCATTAAGGAAACCACAGTAAAAAAGTTCTCCAAAGTCAACTTCATGCTTCTTAAGACAGAAGTGGTGAACTTCATGACACCCATGCAGATGGTCAATACAGTTACAACTGCTGAAGCCTACACAAATGCACTCTATAAGCACTTACACGAGTGCATGGATCGTGCTATCCCAAACAGATCCAAGATGCTATCCTCCAAAAAAAGGAAGCCAATCTGGTGGTCCCCTGCCATAAACAAACTGTACAACAGACGGAAGAAACTGTTGCAAAAGAGAGTAAATTCCCATGAGTGGAGGAGCTCCCTGGTCACCCTCAGTAAGATGCTGAGATCCCTTATAAGATCCTCCAAAGCTAGCTACAAAAGTAAAATTGCCACTAATTCCAAGGACAACCACAAAGCATTCTACAGCTATGTCAAGAATCTCTATGGCAACACCCAGATCTGCTCTGAGTTACAGCACAAAGGCACGAAAATTACAGAACCAACTTATATTGCCAACATCCTGGCAGATAGGTTCAGTGCTAACTTTACCCCCCTCTCACCCCCTAAAGGGCCCATATCCATACAGGAAAAATGCAAATTCCCTGTAATCACAACTACACAGGTAAAAGCTGCACTCTCTAAAGCCAAAAACACAGCATCCATGGGACTGGACAACATCCCAGGCTGCGTTTTACATGAACTTCAGAACGAACTGGCTCCCCACTTAAGCACCATGTTCAATAAGAACCTCGCATCAGGCTTTGTGCCCACTGAATGGCACACAGCAACAGTTATCCCACTCCACAAAGGGGGAGCCACCACTTATCCCGGGAACTATAGACTTATTAGCCTGACGAGCTCCATCTGCAAGGCCATGGAACATATCATCATGGAACTCATAAACAAATACATCGGTAACCTCCAAACTCTGGATCCCACCCAGTTCGGGTTTGTGAAAGGCAGATCATGCCTCCTGAACCTGATCGACTTCTTTGAGGCAGTCACCAAAGCCATAGATGAGGGTAAGGTGGTTCACACAGCCTATCTTGACCTCGCCAAGGCTTTCTACACCATCCCCCATTCTGAAATTATAGCTAAACTCACTAAATTAGGTATAAATCTCTACGTCACAAGATGGGTTGCCAGCTGGCTCACTGACAGAACCCACACTGTAAAAGTTGCAGACTCCAAATCTGACCTCAAAGCAGTGACAAGTGGAGTACCGCAGGGTTTAGTCCTGGGACCTCTCCTGTTTGGTATCTACTTCTCTGAAGTACAGGATAACACAGAAGGCCTCTGGCTAATGAAGTTCACAGATGACTGCAAACTAGGAGCCATAGTCAAGTCCCCAAATGATGCGGACATCCTACAGAAGGGCCTCGCTGAGACAGATGCCTGGTGTCAGAGCCATGGCCTCAAGCTCAATGCCAAAAAGTACAGTGTCATCCCCTTTGGTAAAAACTCTGTACCCATGAACTACCACATAGGCAACAATCTACTTAACACCAAATGCGTGATAAGAGACCTTGGGACCCAGGTGGACAGTAGTCTCTCCTTTGATAGTCACATCGCCACAGTAGTCAGGAAGTCCTTCTACATGGCACACCTCATCATAAAAGGGTTCTCATCCAGGAAAAAAGAGGTCATTGTTCCCCTCTACTCGACACTCATTAGACCCATTATAGAGTACAATGCCCCTTTTGGAATGTACCTCACAAGACATCTGCAGCAGCAGCTGGAAAGGCCACAGAAGTACCTCACAAAGAGGATACCCATCTATGTCAAGCAAAGCTCTTCATTAGCACTCTTCAAGAAAAATCTTGATGAGTGGATGGGAAATAGGAAATACACCCCGGGGATCACTTCTGTGTCTCTGCTCGACACTGGCACAGGAAAATAACTTTCTTGGGTGGTGTAAGCCAGGGAACCTTGTTGGCTAGGCTTACGTAGGCCCTTGGGCAGATAGCCTAGTACCTACCTATGAACCTATGAACCTATGGTAGGGTTTAGAAAAAAACTGTCATTGATAGCTGCCATTATGTTAGTGATGCTAGCATTTCTGGTGAGTCAAATGACTTAATGGTGGACAGGCATGGAGGGTGGAACAAAATAAAATCAAGACTGAATGGTTGCCATTTTCCTTTGTTTGCCTATGTACATGATTCAGACAACACTGCAAACTCTTTCAAGTCTGAGTGATACATCTAAGGAGCATAATCCAGTGAACTTTAGGTAGTAAAACATTTGTTGGTTGCCAGAGATTCAAATTAAAAATGATGCCTCTGAATATTTTTAAAACAGCTAGGAACCTTCTTGTGCATGTAATAGGAATAGCACTGCATCAGTCTAAGAACATTACCAGCTGCCTGTACTTTGCTGTAAGGGCTGCATGTTAACCACAGAATTTTCTGTATTTTCTGGAAGTTAACAGTTTAATTGTCAAGTGTCTATGTCTCTTGGAAACATTTAAGTATTGCTTGCAAGGTGAGCACTACAGCTGCTCAAGCCCCAGCTGCTGAAATTCTGCTAACTCGCAGCCAGGCACTCGAATGGCTGTTAGCTCATGTTCACAGCTGCTTGTGCTCTAACCTGATTATGAGTTCAGCCAAGCAGCTGCTGAATGAAATGATCACTTCCTAGGAAATTAAGTGAAAGCAAGTGCTTACAAACTGGGTAGCTTTGGGAACGGGGGCAAAAAAGGGTGCTGTTAGGTTTAGGGAGGAGGAAGGAGAGTGTAGTGTGGACCAATAGGAAACTTTAGACTTAGGGAAGGGGGTAGGGATTTTAGTTTTAGGGATTGATCAGGAACTTTAATGTTAGGGATGGCATGGGGTGAGAATTTTAGGTGCAGGGAGTGATCAGGACTTTAGGGGTAAAGAGGGTGATGGGGATTTTAGGTTTAGAGAATGATTGTGGACTTAGTGGCAGGGAGGGGAAGGGGATTTTAGATTTAGGTATGGGTGGGAGTTTTTAGCATTAGGATCAGGGTTCTGGTAGGGCTAGAAAAAAATGAAGGCAGACAAGTTAGTGGAAGATAGAGCACTTGCTGTAATGAATATGTGTCTGTCTAATATCTGTCGTGAGCAAATGTGTTTTGAGCACAAGTAATAGACTAGTTTGCAAATAATTTCATGCACATACTCATAACAAGTTTGTTAGCTGTGTTGATCACAGTTTGAAATAAATCGCTATCAAGGATAAAGTGTTAAAATTTTTGAAACTAATGGGGTCCTAAATCTTAAGATGTTATGTAGTCCATCTCGCCATAATTCTTGCTGGTTGGGTTCAGAGCCAATCCTTGGCTCCGACTCAGCCGAATACTAAAGCTTGAGAGCTTTCAGTGGCTCGAGGCTAATCCCTATCCCATGATGCCCCAGGCTACATCCCCAGATCTTGTTTGCTGTGCAAGCTTTGAGACATTTCTTCATTTGGCTCATTGGCTTATAAGTATAACAATTATTTGGTATTTTTCATAGCTAGTTGTACTATTTTTCTTCCCTATATATCCCTGTTAGCTGTTCGTGTTGTCTGCGCTAGTCCCCTTTTAAGTCTTTCCTCCCCTTTTTTAGAGAGTGCCGTTTTAGTTAGAGGCCTCCCTAGGTCCCTTAAGTTTCAGGGCCATTTCTCTCCCAGGTCAGAACCCGTTTAAGTTAGAGGGTTCTGTTCCTTTCCCATTTTCAGTAGAGTCTGTTTCAGTTAGAGGATTCTGTTAAAAAAAAGTTTTAAAAGTTTTAAAAGTTTAGTAGTTTGTTATTGTTGGTCTAAATAATGTCTAAGAAGAGTTCGAAAGACTCCTCTAAAGAACCCAAGGAGCATAAGCTTTCTGGGTTCAAAAAATGTGTAAAGTATGCTGGAAAGATGATGTTGACAGATGCGCTCACTAATATTGTTTACTGTCTCGGTGCCATACATCTGCAAGACCCCTGCACTATTTGTCACAGTTTCAGTAGTAGAGTTCTACAGGAGCGTAAAACTAAGTTGATGGCCAAAGGTCTTCTTCCCCTTCAGCAAGCTTTGGATGAGGGCTCTAAATCATCTAGAAAGAGGCCAGCTTCCACTCCAGATTCAGAGCCATGCAAAAAGATTTCAGAACCGAGGGTTCTCGGCTCCGACAAGTCTGCATCACCAACTTCTTCAGTGTCATTAGTGTCAAAGAGCCGACTGAGGTTTCTACTCCTCGGACCCCAGCTTTGGATCCAATGGTGGTGTCACCAGTCTTGAGATCTCTCATATTGGTGTCTAGGAGATTTCCCTCTTTGTCCACCTGCTCCTCCAGGAGTCTTTCAGACGATGTAGAGTGGGTGGTGAAGAGATTGCTACACACACCAGCCCTGGCTAAATTGCTTTCGCCTCTGGGCTAAAAGGCATTGTAGCCACTTGTCTCTGCTCCACTTTCTTTGATTCCTCCTCCAATTAACCTAGAGTCTTTGGAACCGGAAGGTATGAATCTGATTGTAGTGGAACCATCGGCCCTGAGACCATTGCTGGCTTCTTCGGTTCTGACTTTAGCTCTGGTGTCTTTGGCTCCATCTGGTGCTGAGACATCTGGGAGCCAATGTTCTCCGGTCGGCTCCGGGAGTGAGAGTTGGCATGGTATGTCTTCCAATCCAACTTTCCCTTTTGGTGCATTGGCTAGGTTGAGCTTGGCACCTACCTCTGCCTTGGAACCACCTCCTCCCCGTCAGAGCTGATCTTCAGCATCCTCGGTATGGAGGTCTTCTCCGGAGTGGGGTGGGGGTGCTTTTGAGGTAGCAGAGAGGATGCTGTTCCCTCAGACCAGGTACCTGTGTCTCTCTCTTCTCCACCCCCTCCTAAATGTAGAGATCTGGACCCCCAGGTGACCACCGTGGGTGGTGCCCCCTCTTCTGGGACTTCTCCTGAGTATACCTCAGATGATGTTGCCAGGAATGGCTTTGCAAGAGGAAGCACATTGACTCCCCTGAGTCAGTCACTTCAGATACTGACTTGGATGAATCCAAAGGGTCCCCAAGATCCCCCTCTGAGGATGTCTCCTTTGCTGACATCCTGGAAATCCTGAAACAGAGGGGTGATTGGCAGCCCATCAACCCTTTGGAGGATGATTCAGTATACTTGGAGGCTTTCAGATCTCACATTTCCACCTCCTGGGTGACTCCTCCTTATGACAAGTTGTTAGAGATCATTTCCAGGAAAGCATGGACTTCACCGGACACTGTGGAGCCTGTTCCGAGGAGACCAAACAAATTTATTACGGCCCCTAAAGAAAAGGAATTTTTAACACAAGGAGTTCCCATAGATGCCATGGTGGTGGTGGTGGCCACAAAGAAGGAATTGTCAGAAACATCTTCATTTATCCATCCTCCTAATAAAGACTCTAGGACTATGGATAGATATGGCAAGTGCATGTTCTCTTCAGCAACCTTCACCTTGCGGTCGTTGAACTATTTATCCCATTTCACTAGACTTCAAAGGGATCTCATCAAAGAACTAGGAGATACTTTTCAAGGAGCAGTAGCTGTGGGGTCAACAGGCAAGGTATCCTCACAGCTAGCCACTCTTACCTCTATCGTAAACTCCTTCATGAGGCTAATCTCCTATGCAGCTGACAGAGTGAGTAAAGCAGCTGCATCAGGAATATTTCTGAGAAGACATTCCTGGATGCACCTTTGTAACTTTGCTGACCCATTCAAGTATTCATTTACCAATGCCCCTTTTGATGGTTCAGTCTTGTTTGGACCTATGGTAAAAGAGACGCTGACCAGGTGCGAGAAGGATGGGAAAACCTTATCTGCAGTGGGAGTCTGTTCTTCTGCCCCTTCCAGACCTTATCCCAAAGGTCAAAAGGGTGGGAAAATGTGGCTCTGCAAATCCCAAAAAGGTTACTCGGATGCACGTGATGATTCTTCCCACAGGGTCAGAGGGGGGAGTTAAAATGGAAGATGCCGCCCTCATGACAGAGTGGCTCTGCAGAATCAGTGCGACAGGGACACTTTCTCTGAGAGGCCCTACCAGCACTCATGAAAGGAGACCCACCTGTCCTTCTCTGGAGGCAGTTGGGGGTCACTTGTCATTGTACACAAACACCTGGCAACAAATTTCCCAAGACAAATGGGTACAAGAGATAATATCAAGAAGTTACCTCATTCCCTTTTCTTCCACCTCTGCAAAACAAAAGTCCTTACCAGATGTTTCACCCATGCAAAAGGACTTGGCAACTCTAGAGATTCATTTGTTGCTAGACAAAAGAGTCTTCCAATAAGTCCCCGCAGACCAGATTGGCTCTGGAATGTACTCAAGGTTCTTTTTAGTGCCAAAAAAGACAGGGGACTGAAGATCCATCCTAGATCTCAGCAGATTAAATAAATCTGAAAAGAAAACAAAGTTCTGGATGGTAACCCTGCAGCTGATATTCCCTTTCATAGGGAAAGACAACTGGATGTGCTCTATCAACCTCAAGGACGTGTACTACCATATAAAAATGGACAGGCAGTCCAGAATGTATCTGCGCTTCCAGCTGGGAGCCAGTCACTTCTAATTTCGAGCCCTGCCCTTTGGCCTCACTACAGCCCCAGAGTGTTCACCAAATGTATGGCAGTGGTCACGGCTCAACTGAGACGGCAGGGATTCCGAGTGTTTCTATATCTGGATGACTGGCTCCACACCGCTTCCACCAGGCATCTACTGTCTCAAGCCAGGGATGAAACCCTTCTTCATTGCAACAAGCTGGGCATCACTATAAATCAAGAAACATCTGCCTTGTTACCGTCACAACATATTGTCTTCTTAGGTGCAGAGTTAAACTCAAGAGACATGACGGCAAGATTCACCCCAGACCGAATCCACTCCCTACATCAATAGGTAAAAATTTTGATTTCAGCAAAGAAAGCCCAGGCCAGACAAGTGTTACAGACCCTGGGAACCATGGCTGCTGCCATTCCGCTGGTGCCCTTAGCCTGATTACACATGAGACTCCTACAATGGCTTTTATTCACACAGTGGTCAATGCAAGATCTCCCTCTTTCACATCCGATCTACATCACAGAGTCTTGCAAGAGAGATTTAACTTGGTGGCTTCAGACAGACCAGCTGTATCTAGGTCATCCATTTTTGTTTCCCTCAACCAAAGGCAGTGTTAACTACGGATGCTTCCCAGATCGGGTTGGGGGTCATTATCTGGGAAGGGTAGTTCAAGGTTTATGGCAGGACCACGAGAACCATCTGCATATCAATATCCTAGAGATGAGAGCAGTGCTTTATGCGTTGCAGGCACTTCAGGACTCTCTCCCTATAGGAACAATTGCAATTCAGACAGACAACATGTCGGTAGTGTGGTATATAAACAAACAAGGAGGAAACAAATCTTACCCCCTCTGTCGAGAGGCGTTAAGAGTTTGGCAATGGGCAATTGCTTCTCAACACTTTCTGATTGCAATGCACATCCCGGGGAAATCCAATGTGATAGTGGACAGACTCAGCAGAACACTCCTGTTACCTCAAGAGTGGTCTCTAAACAGACAGATTGCGGAGATGATTTTCCACAGATGGGGCCAGCCTTGCTGCGACCTTTTCACCACTCCCAAGAATACCAAATGCAGCAACTACTTTGCCCTTATTCCCCCAAAGTGGAAGTCACCCAGGGATGCACTGATTCACAATTGGCCCTCAGGAGTAGTCTATGCCTTTCCCCCCTTCCCACTCATTCCAATGGTTTTACAGAAAGCCAAATGGCTGAGAAGCAAGATGATCATCATTCCCCTGTACTGGCCTCATCAGGTTTGGTTTCCCTTTCTACAAACTCACCTTTTGGAGGAACCTTGGATTCTGGATCCCATTCCAGACCTTCTGATCCACACTTCAGGAGAGTTCCATCCATCCATCCACACCCTTAAGTTAACAGCTTGGCTGCTCCAATTCCACGACTAGCCAGGTATTATTCTTTCACACCAGCAGTAAGTCATATCCTAGCTTCTTCCCATAAACTCTGCATTTGGAAATTATACTCTAACAAATGGAAGAGATTTTCACGTTGGGCAGCTAAACAAAATATTGAACCTCTTACCACCCCTATTCCTGCAATTTTAGAGTTTCTCTCAAATCTGTTTGAAGAAGACGCTGCGGCAGCTACTATTAGGGTACAATTAGCTGCTATCTCTAATTTTCATACAGGTGAAATGGGTGTTCACATTATGTCTCACAGATTATGTAAGGCCTTTCTCAAAGGTACCTTTTTACTTAGGCCCCCGATTAAGGAATCAATGACACCCTGGGATCTAAATTTGGTTCTAAATTCTCTGACTACATCTCCCTATGAACCTGCTTCTACTTGTGATCTGAAATATTTATAGTGGAAAACCCTCTTCCTTGTTGCCATTACATCGGCCAGAAGAGTTTCAGAACTGCAGGCTCTTTCAGTACATCCACCTTATATTGTATTTCATAAGGACAGGGTATCTCTCAGAACTAATCCCTCCTTCCTCCCAAAGGTTGAATATAGGCAAGATGGACTACAAACATGGAACGTTATGGTAAGTACATAACTTCTAATTTTTGCATGTAGTTTGGTTCTCCAGGTCATACATTACTGTGGCAGCCAGGTTGTATTCCTCCCATTTTTTCCTTTTAGCCTCTTAGATTTTATTATGCACTGAATGTCAGGTTTGTTTTTTTAACCCACATTCCATACATTTGGCATTTCATGTTATAACACTGCTAATATAGTTTATATTACAATACTGATAATAAAGAGGAATGTAGAAATATTTTCAGAAATCTTCATTGTGATTTCAAAGACCCATCCAGCCACTTTAGCTAGTAGACCTAAAAAAACTCAGAAAACACCTAATTTAGATATTTTTCTTTGGAAGTGGCTAAAATTTTAGAAAACAAAATGTTCTCCTTTTTTATAACATAATTAACACTCCTTAAACCTTGTATTATATGCAATTTGAAAATTTATGAAGAGCTTTAGATTTAGACACAGCCATAATCAGGGCAAGTCAGAGGTCAGCTGCCTTGGGTATAATATATCAGGAGGTGCAATTAGCAAAATCAGATGGTTGAGGAGTGCAGCACTGGCTTCATAAATTAATGCAGATACTGCATTTTTGTGTATATGTATGTGTGTGTTTTTGTTTCTTTTGGTCTTCAATTTTAAGAGGACCATTTTTTGGCTCCTCAACCAATTTGGGGATTGCACAGGGTGCCTGATAACCTAGCTGTAGCTCTGGATTTAGGTTGTTCTCCTGGCTCACTAATACCCTTTTTCTTTGTAAGGTTTCAAAAGATAGCCCCTGGATTCAGCAAGCAGCCTTGCAGGAATAAGTTATTGCTGAACAGCAAGGACCGTTTCTGTTCAGCACGGCTGCATGCCATGCATATGTATGAAGGCACACTGCCATACTGTAAAATGGACATGGTTCTATGTATGAGTGCAGGGGATGTGTCTGAGAGCAGAGCTCTCACAGTAGACACATCCCCTGCACACCAGAATTGCCATATGGCAATGTAAAATGATTGAGATCGCTCGGCACACCCCCTACCCGTTAGAGTAAGAAATCTGGACAAAGGGACAAGTTCCAAATATTGCTATTACAAATTTAGAAAGTTGATAGAATAACAGGTTTTGCATTAGCATTAATCTTCTGAAGGGTATGAAGTCTAAAACAGAAATGTCTGTCATGTAATTGTGAAATATAAATCCTGAATGATGTGCCAGAAAGGCACAAGTATATGAAAAGTGGGCCGGGAATATAAGGCAAAATTCCGGACACACTGTGATAAGTTATGTCATCAATGTTTGCAAAGCACAGCCCCCAACAAATAAATATATATTTTTTTACATCTGCAATAAAGTGTAAGCATAGCTGCATGGGTGTGCCCATTGCTTTGCTATGCTTATGCCAGCTTAAACAGCACAAGAAGTTAAATAGCAAGAGACATCCAACATAACCAGTACTGTGATAGTGTAGTGGTTAGAGTGTATTCTTTGCAAGCGACTATTCCCAGTTCAGTCCCCACTATAACCAGTTTGTATTTCATATGTGAAAGCAGTACATAATTTTTTTATATAATTAGCTAGTAAATAACATAAATTTGTTAACCAGAGTTCTGTAGTAGGTCCAGATGTGAGGTGTCAGTCTAATAAAGTTGTGAAACACCCATATAAACACAAGTGCCCCATACAATATAGTCACACATGAATAAATGTAATGAAAGCACATTGGGGGATGTCAGGGACAGTAAACAAATTTATAATATGTAATGAATGATGAATCAATGCCATACAGCAGATAGTCTCTAAAATAAAAAATAAGCAATGCTAAGCATTGCACAGCTCTTGTCTTCCAGCATTGCACAGCTCTGCTTACCCGGTGTAACCATTGTGTAAATATAACTGCTAAGCAATGAGGAGGCCAGCTAAGTGAATTTGCCCATTGGTAAGCAGTGCTGAACCTGCCCCTTTAAGCACAGCCAACCTTAGCTAAGCAGGTTTGCCCATAGCTTAGCTTAGCATATTCAAAACTGTCCAATCATGGCAAAAAGCAGGAAATTGGCCATATTTAAACCCCACAGGTGGGAATACAGCTCATAACTGGTTGCAGCTTCCAACTGTAGGCAGTATGGCAGGTGTTGGTGAGGGCATGCAGTTCTGGGTGCAGCGCTGGGGCATACAGGAGTCCAAGGTCATGGTAGGACTCCTGGTAAAAAAACATGATGAGAGACTGCTGCAGGGCCAGTACCAGGGCTCCTGATATAAAGTGGAAGCCCAGGACTGTCTCACCCATGATCTCACCAGTGCTACTGGTATCCCTCGAACTGGTGAGCAGGTCTGACACCACTATGCTGACTTGAAGCAGAGGAAGACGGATCTCTTGGATGAGTGTGTCTGAGAAGAAAGGCAGAGGGGTGATGTCCCAGCAGTGTGTAAGTAGTCATACCATTACTGTTTACTAAAGTCCAACATGTGTATGTGATGGATAGGTATGCCTAAATATGTCTCTATTTCCTTTACAGCTGCAGCTGAGCGGGCTGTGAATCAGGAAGCCCATGCAAGTAGGGTGCAAAGGGCATCTCACGAGGCTGGTGAGTAACAATCCTGCTTGTAGTAGTCATACCAAATAAATATAAAGTAGTAGAAAGTCATCTGGCAGTATAGAAACTGTTGTATGGGATGTACTGAATAAACCAGACAATATGACAGCAGTAGTCACATATAGGTCATATTTAAATAAAACTGTAACTGCCTGGCAATAAAGCCCTAAATCCTGGACTGGTTGTGTTTACTCTGGTATTGTATGGCATTTATTGTTGCATTCTATGAATAGCAATGTTGTATTAACCACAGTTACCCACACTGTGCTACATAAAAAAATGTCTAGGACAGTCTGTACAAGACTGTTATAAGTACAAGATCAGATTGTACAACCAAGAGAGACTTAGACAGAAAACACTGAAGGAATAAACAGCAATTTCTAAATAGCTCACTCTGATGAAACAGGAATTGTTGGCTTTTTAGCAGACACAGCCATGGTTCGAACCCTGGGAGTGGTAATAAGCTGTATGCATAATCACACCTCTCAACTGTACAGATTTTCGCAGAATGTCCAGATAATTGGCTCATATTTTTGGCCTGTTTTTCTTTCTCCCTGGCAAATCACTGGGATGATCTCAGAATTGTAGTCACTAAATAATGACATACATATGAGTTTCAGACTTCAAATCATTCAGAAAACAAATCCTGTTACTCTAAGAACTCTCTAAGTTACTCAGACTATGCCCCTATTTGTACCCCCATGTTGTCAAGCTTTGTCCAGATGTTGTGCATTAAGAGGTTGAGAGGTATGTGCATAGTTTTAACTAGGAATCTGGGAATATGTGTAGAAACAGTCAGGTATTTTTAACAAACATACCCCCCACAGGTCTTTCAGATAAGAAAACTGTAACTGTCTTGCAATAAAATTCTAAATCCTGGACCGGTTGTGTTTACTCTGGTATTGTATGGCCTGATATGTAGCATTCACCAAGATCTGATATCAGAATAGTACTGTTGTGTTAACCACTGTGTCTCACACTGTGCTACATAAAAATATGTCTAGGAATCAGTGGCGGCTCGTGGCATTGGACTGCAGGACTGCAGCTCCCCCAGCTGTGTGAAGAAAAAAGAAAAGCACAGCTTCTAAAATAAAAATATTTTTTTAAATTAAGAAACCTGGATGGCTTTGTATAAAAAGGAGTCCGACTAACTCGCAAAGTCCCGGAACTCAAACT
This sequence comes from Protopterus annectens, assembly GCF_019279795.1. Classification (NCBI taxonomy): domain Eukaryota; kingdom Metazoa; phylum Chordata; order Ceratodontiformes; family Protopteridae; genus Protopterus; species Protopterus annectens. The sequence goes on from NC_056726.1 coordinate 336,196,239, forward strand.
GCGCATGCTCGTTGCTCTGTAAGTTCCGGGTTTTTTTTTTCTTTTTTGCTGCCTGCTGGACTGTTTCTAACTGCTGTTAAGGCAGTTGGACTATGGGGAGTCCTGCATCAGTGTATGATGCCCAGAACTCTGTGCGGTAACCATACAGTAAAGTGGAAGGGTGGCGGACTGCCACGTCCGCAGGCACGTACCGTGATGTGAATGGTAGGGTGACTACTGATTGGCTCTCACTCTCTTTCTGAAAAAGAGAGTGCAAAACAATCAGTATTATCAGGCAGTGTGCAGAACAAGACAGGTACTTTTGCCTTTAGTTTTTGCTCTTGTTACCATACGTACGCACGGGTACACTAGCATGTTAATCTATCTCACTGAGACTCACTCTATCTAATTTTCTTTGGGTTGGGGGTGCTTTTGCTTGGTTGCAAGAACTTTGTGGAGAGAGAAGAAAGATTCTGGAGGGCAGATTCCCGAGTAGTCCTTGACTAGAAGCACTAGCAGCCAGCTGAGCTACTTAAAAAAAAGCCTACTCGTGAGTTGTGATCGTGAGTGACAGTTAGAAACGGACTATGGACAGAATTTCAAACTCAATCGCTCATTCCTTCATTTTTTTTTAAGGTAAGTGTGTCTGTGTCGACTCTGACAAAGTAGGGTCATTGTCACCCTTTTCTTTTAAAGATTCAATTCCTCATGTTCTGTTCTCCAAAGACTAATTTATTTTACCTTAATTTGTTTGTACTCTGAATCCTGATTATGATACCCAAGGATGTCAACTCCACCTCCAAACTGGTTCTACAACTGGTTTACTTTCTACAGTATACCATAATAACTAAGCCTTTGTAGTTTAACTGGAGTTCATGAGTCTGTATGTGTTCCAGTTTACAGGAATGTAATGTTAAAGCTCATTGTAGCTTGGAGAGGCTGGTCTAGCCTTTCATCATTCTTTCCATGAAATAGGAACTTTTGCATATTCTGGGGGGGCTCTCTCACCATATGGTATGGCCTACTTTATGCAACTTTTTAAAACTGATTTCTTAATACATAACATACCCTTGTTAAATGCTACGATTATTTAAGCCCTGTTCTTTACTTTGTCATGTCATCATGCCATTTGCCATTAATAACAACTGCAAGATATTTTTACATTTTCTTTACTCAGTTTCTGCAGCCCTCATCTGAAGTGTGTGCTTGTGCATGTGTCTGTGTGTGTGTGTGTATATATATATATATATATATATATATATATATATATATATATATATATATATATATATATATATATATATATATATATATAAATATGTATATATATATATATATATATATATATATATATATATATATATATATATATATATATATATATATCTATATCTATATATATACATATATATATATATATATATATATATATATATATATATATATATATATATAATGCTCCATACAGGTTCTTTTGTTTTACTGCCAGCATAGCTACTTATCTACAGGCTGCTCAGCTATTATAATTAGTTAATAAGTGTGTTATCATTTAGTGCAAGCAAGTGATCATAGGCACGTGGTTACTGTAGCCTGCAAATCAATTTTCTAGCACATTAGTCTGTTGTGATGCTTTGATTTGCTGTATATGCCAAAATGCACTTTATATTTTCACTTCCTAACTTTGACTTGACACCCAAATATGAAATTTTCAGTGATTTACTTGGTTGCCATTTGTTTAGTTTGCCATATATGCATTCCATCTTTCTTGACTGTTTGCGTCAATGAGCATTACCAATTCTAACTTATAGATTTGGTTTTATTACAGTATAATCCAGAAGTGCATGTGTATCTGTTGTGGCATAGTTCACTTTCGCTTTTTTTACCACGAAGAACTTACTTTCGGCCTAACTTTAACTGAAAATGAATGGAGATGTTGTAGTTGTATAAGCAGAAAATATTGTTGAAGACTCACCTTAAAAAGGCAAGATTAAAGGGAATGTGCAATTGTTTAATAAGTATGCTGGCTACTTGCACAACTTGAGGTAATTAATTTTAAATGTATTTTACAGCAGCTGGAACTGGTTTCCTTTTTTATTGCTGTACTGTCACTATACTTTCAAGTTTTATTTATTCAGCTGTTTCTTGTGAGGAAACCATATTTATGATGTTTTATGCATTTCAGTTAGGATATTTATTTTAAACTGGACATTGTAGATTTTAGGAATGGAAATAAAATGGTGAAAGACTGAAACTGTGTGGCAGCAAACTGTTACTGTAGCCCATTCCTCCTACTCCTCTGCAACAGGTGGAATACCCCTCCAGCACAGTTACAGACATTACATCATGCATCATATACATTCTTCTGTACAACTATCGTCAATCCAATATCACATACATTGTTCAATTCCTGCCTTCCCTTAAATCTCACTCCTCCTACAAAACATTATTCTGCATGTATTGTTCTCACAATTTCCATTTATTTCTATGTAATTAATTTGCTCCTACCATCTTCTAAAGATCTCGCTTCCCTTTTTTTTTTGTAGAACAGTTACAATGTTCATTACTTCACATACAGTTGACTTAGACTTTGATTTCCATTTTCCAGTAAATGCTTTTTGGCAACCACCAGAATTAAATGTAATAAGGCCTTGCTATGTCTAGGTAATTCAAAACCTGTATCCCAGCTCAAAAAAATATTTCCTTAATTACAACCATTTACTTACCCAGTATTCCTGACAGATTACTCTATAGAGAATTTTTAAAGTCTGCTAGCTCATTACACTCCCAAAACATATGTTCCCAGTTACCTCTTTTTCTTCCCCATTTTCCATTTAATTAAATCTAACCAGCTGATCAACACTGAGCTCAGCATTTTTAATGAATTGTCATAAATGATTACTGAATGTCATATTGAATGTTTAACTGTGCTGTCAGTTGTTCTTGTAAGGTTTTTTCCTCTAGTTTGAGGGTGTGTTAAATAGGATCATAGGAGGTTACTAGGCTAATGCCATACCAAAAAGAAACCTCAGTCAGTACTTGTCGCCACTGTCAATGAGGGATACTGGTGGAAGTTGGAAAGCAATGTACATGACTGTTAAGTGATATAACAGAAATCATTACAGACTGAAGAAGACATTGGAGTTTCAGACTTCATGTACCCTTCAGAAAACTCATGCTAATGCAAAACCTGTTATTCTATCAACTTTCTAAGTGTGTAAGAAGAGAAATATTTAAAAATTATCCCTATTTTTGGCCCTTTGTCCCACTTTTATACATAGTTTTGTCCAGATTTCTTGCTCTAAGAGGTTGAGAGGTATGCTGCCAGATGCATATTGTTGAATTTGATGTAGGCTAAAATCTGCTCATCGTGAGTAACCTTAAATAAATGCGCACAAGCCTGAGAGATGTTTTATGCTGGCTAATGCAGCTTGAAATACACATAAGATGTAACTGGGCTAGGTATACATACAAACATACAGAATAAAACTCTGTGTACTGTAGACTGCAGTGTGAAAGCATATGTGTGCATTGTAAGTAAATGTATGGCAATGTGGATTTTTTACTCCTTTTACCTTAGCAGAGATGTTTGTTATCTCAGTATACTGTTATGTATGTTATTGTTATGTATCTACATATTTATTAGTTGGATCTTTTCTCCCCAGGTCTCATTGAAAAGGGGTTTTATTGCTCAATCGGCTTTTCCCAATAATCAAATGCAATAAATTAAATTTCCATATAGCAGCTAACTACACTATATGTTGTCGCAGCTTGCTCATGTCTTGCAGAGGAATAAAATAACTAAACAGACCTAGAGCTAGGTTGGAATCTTAAAACTGTCCAATGGAAAGGAAGGGCAAACTACAATGTGTAGCTGACCATGCTATACTGTAAGTAAGCAATATTAGACAGAGAATAGTTGGAGTTTTTTGAGTCTGTCCATATAGGACAAGTGTTTAAGGCCTAGGATCCTCTGTGTGAGGCTCTCTAGTTGTTTTATGTACCCTATCTTCTGTCTGCTCCTTTTGCACTGCCTTCTCAGTTCTGCAAGAAACAGCTTCTTCATCAAGGATAATTGTAAACTGCTTTATTGATGCTTAACCCCATCTGTACTGGTTAGCAGTAGCACTGAATATTAAGCTAGTCCCAGTAATGCTGGCATAACAAGGAATGTGTCCATTTTAGATGATGTTGGGCCAGTTAAGTGATATAATCTTGAAAGTTAGTCATCCACAGTATTTGTATGCCAGTGAGGTGAGATTAGGTTGGTTTGGACATGTGCTGAGAAAGGGATACTGGGTATATTGAGAAAAGTATGATAAGGATGAAGCTGCCAGGTAAGAGAAAAAGAGGAAGGCCTAAGAAAAGGTTTATGGATGTGGTGAGAGAGGACATGCAGGTGGTTGGTGTGACAGAGCAAGATGCAAAGGACAGGAAGAAGTTGGAAACTTATCCGCTGTGGCAACCCCTAATGGGAACAGCTGAAAGAGAAGACTACAAACACTTATTTGGAACCAGGTGGGGTCACGTGAATAGTGTTTGCTTGGGAAACGTTAAAACTGTCCCTTTTGAGCCTCCATGAAAAAGGGGGGGGGATCCAGTATGACCCAATGTGTTCCAGACCAGTCCACAGCTTCTCATCAAGTGCAGAAACCGAGTATGAAGTACTGTTTGCAGCATACTGCAGAGGTAAGTCTTCAACCTGTATATACATGTAACAATCTGTGCTGTGTAGAGTATTTAGCATGTGCCATAGTGACTTGAGCATTTATTTCATGTAAATTAGTAAGCATGTCCATCATTGATCCCACTGCACCATAGCCCCACCCCTTTTTAGTTTGCCACACCCCTTACCATTGGCCCCACCCATTCAGCTGTCTCCTGCAGCCCCCCTTTGATTTGAAGTCACCAGCTGTCATTGCTAGGAATGTCTGTATAAGACTGTTGTAATTACGAGGTCAGATTGTACAACCAAAAGAGACTTAGACAGAAAACACTGAAGGAACAGACAGGTGTTTATAAATAGCTCACTCTGATGAAACACAAATTGTATTTTTAGCAGACACAGCCATTGTTTGAATCCTTGGAGTGGTAGTAAGCTGTATGCATAATTTTAACTAGAAATCTGGGAATATGTGTAGAAACAGTCAGGTAGTATTAACAAACATACCCCCCACAGGTCTTTCAGATAAGAAAACTGTAACTACCTGGCAATAAAGTTCTAAATCCTGGACCGGTTGTGTTTACTCTGGTATTGTATGGCCTGACATGTAGCATTCACCAAGATCTGATATCACAATAGTACTGTTGTATCAACCACTGTGCCTCACACTGTGCTACATAAAAATATGTCTAGGAATGTCTGTATAAGACTGTTGTAATTATGAGGTCAGATTGTACAACCAAGAGAGACTTACATAGAAAACACTGAAAGAACAGACAGGTGTTTATAAATAGCTCACTCTGATGAAACACAATTATTTGTATTTTTAGCAGACACAGCCATGGTTTGAATCCGGGGAGAAGTAGTAAGCTGTATGCATAATCATACCTCTTAACTGTACAGATTTTCCCAGAATGTTCAGATATTTGGCTCATATTTTTGGCCTGTTCCTCTTTTTTTCCTGGCAAAGCACTGGGATGATCTCAGGATTATAGTCACTAAATAATGACATACATTTGAGTGTCAAACTTCAAATGCTTCAGAAAATGTATATTAAAACAAATCCTGTTGCTCTAGCAACTGTGTAAGTTTATAAGAGCAATATTTAAAATACGTCCCTATTTGTATCCCCATTTTGTCAAGCATTGTCCAGATGTTGTGCATTAAGAGGTTGAGAGGTATGTGCAAAATTTTAACTAGGAATCTGGGAATATCTGTAGAAACAGTCAGATAGTGTTAACAAACATTTCCCCCACAGGTCTACCAAGTAAGAGAAGTAGAATGTAGCTATAAGATGGTTGAAGTATACACTGTGTACAAACATACCACTGCCCAAACCAAGGCCATAGGATAGTGTAATAATACCTGTAGAGTAATGATTAGAGCAATGATTATTAAAGTTGTGAGTACTGCAAGGATATACAAGTTGTTAATTGATATCTGTCTCTCCCCGCAGCATATCTGCAACAACAATCTAAACATGCAAATCAATGGGTATGTTTTACACCAAACCTACTGTTGGCACATATGTCCTATTGTTCAACAAATATTGAAATGTGTTTCTAGTAATGTTCCATGTTGAAATACTATAATTGGTGGCCTGTTGCTATCAATGTAACCTGCATGCTGTTGTAATGGCCACTGTAGTTCTATATATGTATGTGTTCTGTTTGCTATGCAACTGTTCCAAATCTGTTGTTTTGGGTTAATGGGAATATCCATGCATGCTGTTATAACTAATCCTGGATTGTGTTGACTATTACTAACCCACATATATTCTAAAACTGCAACATCATAGCACGTTTGGGAAGGCCGGTCCCAGCAGACCCACCTCTCCCACCTCATCTGGCTATGGCACCGGGCCCCAGCACATCTGGTACCCACCCTGGCACCTCCCCATCTGCTGGTCCTGCACCACCTTCAGGTGGAACCACCTCAGGGGATGGGGCGTGCCCCCGCGGGAGCGGGCATTGACAGGATACTGTCACCTGAAGCCAGGTCTGGAGATTGTTGCGTAGTGAGCTCAAAAGGGAGTTTGGAGATTTGCTACACCACATTGAGGGCCGCATGGCACAATTAGAGGGTCAGCCTGCCACTCCTGCTCAGCCCCCAGCACAGCCACCTTTGGGGCTGTGAAGGTGCAGTGGTGATTGCCCATGAGTGGGGACCTCAGTCCCACTGTTTCCATTTGGGGGCTCATGGGCTTCTGATTTCTAAACACCCCTCCCCGTCCAAGGTGTTTACCCCCCACATGTGTCATATACCACTCCTGTATGCTGTCTTGTGTGTCTTGTCTGTCTTCCTAACCAACCTACTTCCACAAATATAGCTACTATCCTTCCCCAACATCCCACTCTCACCTCAAAAAAAAAGTGCAATCTGTTCCCAAACAAAAAAATCTCACCCCATACATAGCTGTCCATTTTGCACACATGTCCACTGGACACATGTAATCTGGTCTAATTGGCTTCACAACAGATTATTGTTGTCCTCACACATCTCTAAGAGGTTTGCGTGTCCAAATCTTCCTCCAAATTCAGTATATATGCACAGCTGTTGCTAAAGAAGAAATGGACAGCTATGGACCTTCCCTACACCTGTCCTGCACATTCCTAGCTACTTTCCTTATTGTCTTTTCCTCTGCATGCCCACTTTTTCACCACTGTTCTATCACCCCTTTTTTTCTTTTCTTTTAAAAAAATAGCATGGGGTAAGTGGGAGTAAGCACTTTTAAGCAGTGGTAAGCAGGATTAAGCCTGTTTGCTTGCTGCTAAACAATGCCTACACAGATTAAGCACTTTTCAGGTTTATTGTCTGTAAGCATATTTAACCGGAAGTTAGCATTGCTTACCGCCACGCAAACCTGTGCAAACCTGCTTACAACTGCTTAAAAGTGCCTTAATCACTCTGTATCCAACAGCCCTTGTTCTGCCCAGCAACAAAATAATCAGCCCTTGCAAGTCTCAAACACATGATTCTGCACACCATAACCACAGCAAGTTACCACTAAGCCATCTGAGGTGTAGGTATGTGTGATATTTTCTCAAACGTATCATGCAGCACAGTCATTTAACAGTAGGGAAAAATGTATTTATATATAGGTCTACCTGAGAACACTGACAGGTCGAAATGCCGATGACAAGAACACCGACACCGGAAGACCAACAATGGAAATAACCGACAGTTCGAAATCCCGATGCTGAAAACACTGACATGCAAAACGAGCACGACTGTGTAAGTATGTGATAGTGACGGATGTTAGGGTGTGGGTAAGGTAAGTGTGCGCTAGTGACAGACTTTAGAGTTAGGGTACAGGTAAGGTAAGTGTGCGATAATGACCGGCTTTAGAGTTAGGGTGCGGGTAAGGTAAGTGTGTGATAGTGACGGACCTTAGGATTAGGGTTTGGGTTAAGGTTAGTGCATAGATAGTTATGTATGTAAAGTTTAGTGTATGTTTGTAAGGTTTTTGGTGTGTTTGTGTTGTGTGTGTGTTGTGAGTCTGTGTTATGGTGTTCGGTAATGTGGACTGTCGGTTTTGTGTGGTTTTGGTGTTTTTGGTGTCGGCATTTTGACTGTCAGATTTGTGATGTGTCTGTGTAGTGTAGGGGATCCATACACACACACACACACACACACACACATATATATATATATATATATATATATATATATATATATATATATATATAGTGCATTCGGACATCGGATCCATACTCTTGACCTCTCACTGCAAAACATCTGACCCAAGGCACTGTAAATGGGAGTGAAGGGGCCCAAAATAGGGATTGCTTGTAATTATTGCCATTATCTCTAAGTCCACAGCTGAACTGTTTTGCCTTGCAACAAAATAACCAGCACTTGCAAGTCTTGAACCCAGGACCCTGCACAACATAGCCCCAACAAGTTACCACTAAGCCATCTCAGTTGTAAGATGTTGGGATGATTTCTCTAGCATATCATGCAGAACAGTCAGTCTACCATAGGGAATGTACAATGTGAAAGCACTAAACATTCTAGTGATACATACACACACACATATATACGTATACATATATATATATATATATATATATATATATATATATATTTATACACACACACACACATACACACACACACATATATATATATATATATATATATATATATTTATATATATATATATATATATATAGAGAGAGAGAGAGAGAGAGAGTATATATAGAGAGTGCACAGAATATCAAACAGCCATTATTCCTACAGTTGCCACCTTTTCAAATGGCCAGTGTCTGATTCTTTCCTACAAATTAGAATTATTGCATGAAACATATACCCACACACAATGCAAAGGACATGACAACACACACAGTTTGCATACATATAAATGTTTATGTGTGTACTATTTCAGTTGTTTATGCCATTTCTTATAGCATTTAGGTGTTTGAAACGCATAACCGATTAATGCATCTCTCAAAGAAAACATATAATACAGTAATCTGCAAAACGTAATGCACTTTAATGTGTAGGCTAAAGCCTTCAAGTAGTACAACAGTATAAAACACACTTGCCTTGAAGATAAGAATCAATCAGCACTTAATTACAGATGTAGTTCAACAGCCTCCAATTTAACTTTGTACTTAACCCCCTAGGAGAAATAGTATCAGTTGTCACAATGTAAATGTATCTGTTACATCACAATGCTTAACTTAAATGTCACTATCACACTGACAAACCAAACTGTGTGTAAGACAGTAAGCTCTAGCCCACCACTGTTCCCATGGTGAAATGTATGAAAATGTACAGCCATATACCTTAATGTTTCTTATTACTGATATTCCTCACTTGTTGTAACAGCCTAGGTTAAAAACATTTAATACCCCTCCACCATAAAATGTCTTACAAGGGCATATAACAGTGTCCTGTATACACTGACCTCAAGACTATACAGGGTCACACATGTTTTGTCCAGCTGTTGCCCTCATATGTATAGACCCTACCCCACAACTTGTGTGAGTGTCCACAACATCACTGGAATGATAGCAGGAATGTCAGCACTAAATAATGATAGACCATACCTATCAACCTCTTACTGCATGATATCTTGACAGAGCCTGGTATATAGGTGGAGGACAGAAACTGAAACACAGGGCCATATTTGAAATATTGCTGTTATGCAGTGTGAAAGTTGCTGCTGTTACAGAATTGGTTGCAACATACCCTTACTCAGGAATATGAAGTCAGAAACACAAATGGATGTTGCCATGTGCCACTGATATGTCAGGGACAAGACATGTGTGGGGAATAGACAAAACATAACAGCCAGTCCTCTGGCCATCATGTGGATAGGCCCACAATTGAGAGCTATGCAAACAGACTGCATTCTATGCAAAACTAGCATGTACACACAAACCCTGTAAAACTAGCAGTATTCAATGCATATAACAGTAATGCTCACACACTTTTCCTAGGTCTGGAACCTTATAGAAACATGTAGTTGGCCTTTGTCCACAAGTCCTTTTGTAAGAGGTATTGCTACCTGCTGTCTGTAACACTGCTGCCCACACACATGAAGGATGTATTCCATACAGGAAAGGTAAAGGGACAACACCCACATGATGTAGTTATTTATGGTAGTGGGTTGCTATCCCATTGGCTATTGGAAGTACTACACAGCTGCCTGCATGCAATTAGCAAGTGGGAAACAGCAATTGGTGCATTGGCCATCACCTGAACATGAGCATTACCTACAAAAGCCATGCTTCAACCTATTCAAACAAGCTCGATCCCAGTAGTGGAGAGAGAGAGAGAGAGAGAGACTCATACAGCAAAAAAAATCATAAACAAAACCTCGAAACAAGAAGACATCCTGTACACAGAAGGAACCTGAAGATAAACCAGGTATGTGAAACATGTAAGCATGTAATTGAATGTAGTACTTGTTCTGTAATAATGGGATAGATGACTATGAAATATGTATATTTGCCAACAATACTTGCTGTAATGATGTTCTGCTGAACAAATGATATGGACATAGCATCTGGCTCTGTCTGCAGAGGGTCATACCTGTCAACTGTGCAGATCTTCACAGAATGTCAGGATTTAGCCATCATAGTGTTTGCTCTGTTCCTCCAAACATCTATATTAGCCTGGGAAATAGCTGAATGTGGAAGTAATGAAGTCACAACAGACACATGAGTTTCAGACCCCACCATCTTCAGAACAGTCATGGTAATGCGAAATGCATCATGCACAAACTTCATAAGTTTGTAATAGGCATAGCTACAATCTGTCCCTATATAACACCCTTAATGTTAGGCTTTGTCCACATGTGATGCTCTAAGAGGTGGATAGGTTGGGTCACAGCTGAGGAGCCTGACACACCCTGGCAAAAGACAGCTCACATATGGCAACCACTAGAGTGCCAGTCAAACAGCCCTGTCTGTGCCACTGCTAGGCCAGTTAATGGGATGTTGTCCATATCCATATGTTACCTGTGAATATGAGTATTATACATGTTTGTATTGTAAATCTAGGATACCTATATAGGGCATGAGCATACTAAAGCACTATTGCAGATGTGTGTATTAAACTGCACATGATATATTGAATTAATACCATTCAATTGTACAGTGTTCTTCTGGACAAAGTTCACAGTTGTGACAGATATCTGTAGTCAGTTACACATATATTTGTGTTATGGCAGGTATATTGATAAGTTATCAAAATTGACTTCCCTGGTTTGTTACCCAGTGAGGTGGACCAATGACCAGAAGTCCCAGTATAACAGGTTGAGATGTATGATTGAGCTGCAAGACTGTAAATACAGTGTGCCATAATGGCATAGAACACAAATGTGTACAAGGTATCCCCTGAGCATGTGTATGTATGTGTCTGTTCAGCTGAAAGGCACAAAAGTAATAACATGGATCACAAGCAGTCTGGAAAATAGGATGTGCATGTTGCACATGTGTGTAATATCACTGTCACTGCATACAACAAAATAAAATGTGTACTGCTACTGACTGTTGCATTGCCATGACACTGATAGGGGTACTACAGTAGGCATGCTTATCATGTAGTAATCAAAGAAGTGTACAACTGTGTTATGACCCATTGTCCATGCCTACCACTAACAGCTATATCAATACCCATATACACTGGATATCAAAGTGTACACACCCCTGTTGGAATGTCAAGGCTGTGTGCTGTATGCCAATTAGACCACAGGAAGTCATGTCAAAATGTTTCTCACCTCAATTGTGACCCATAACCTGCACCATTCTATAGAAAAAGAAACAAAGCTGTTTTATGGAAGGTGAGCTGCCATTGCCATGTACAAATCAAGACAAATGGATGCTGTAATAATTTCAGCAGGTGTTTACACAACATATCAGTGTAAGGTTGTGCACAGACATTCAACTGACTTACTATACTGAGCATTACTTCCCATATGCTGGAGGGATAGGTTCATAACCCAGAGACTGCCCATGCTATGGAATAGACTTACCTACACATGTCAAGCAGAGCACCTCACTGGCCCTCTTCAAGAGAAATCCTGATGAGTGGATGGGAAAATGAAAAGTCGCCCCAGCGATCACTCCAGTGGTTTTACTCAACAGAGGCACTGGGAACTAAAGTTAGGTGGCACAATGCCAGGGTAATCCTATGAGCTAGGCTTGTAAAGGCTCCATGGTCATTAGCCTAGTACACATCTATGAACCTATATGTTTCCACAGGACAGGTTGTCATGTTCCCTATTGAAAAGAGCAGACTATAAGGTGGGGATTGTGTTGACATGTGCTTTTGTGGGGTCATGTTCCAGTTGCACAAGTACCATGCATTGTAACAGGGGTGTGCACACTTCATATCCACTGTAGCTATATGGAATCAGCAGTACCTTACCTGTACAACCATCCTCCACCAATGATAGAGTAATCCCCCTTGGTGGACACCACCAAGACACAAAGCACATAATAGGTTGCTATAGTGGCTGTACAGGGACACATAGGTGCAGACCACAAATTGGAAGCAAGAGCACCTCTATCTGAGCAAGCATGTAGGTTCACAGGTGACCTCCTGTAAGGCTATGACAAGAAATCAGACATATCCAAACTACCAAGGCCAGCTGCAACCATGTCTACACATATGTACACAGTCTTGGAGCCAGTACACAAGTCAACCTGTACTGGGGCTACAGCAGACCACATACAAACATGCCATGGATACAGGCAACCTGCATCAGACAGGATAGGTGGGAACAGTGGCACCCTGTCCACAACAGTATTACAGGGGGATATGCACATCACCCACACTCCTGCACACATCAATGGTGAGCATGGACATAATGCTGACTGATGGCAACAACAGCAAGTCTCCATGGGGCATGAGAACATCACAGTTTGCATCCTACATGAACACAGGCATGTACTCACAGTCCCATCACACACTACAGTCAAACACATACATGCCACCATCCACATGGAAGATGGCCACTGTCATCCCTCTACACAGAAATGAATGGTGTGTAGTGGATTATGCCATTAAGCGTCCAACATTGGGGGAACTGGGCAGGTCAGGGCCAGGAGTGTAATGCAAGATGTACAAGCCATGATAGCTTACAGTGTTATGGTATAGTCTGGATTATTTGCAAGTAATATCCACTGTTGATGTGCATGTGGACAACTGTATGAGGTCCTCTGACATTTTTTCCTGTTTATGTCTTCCATGTACAGTGTCCCGGGAATGTCTGCCCGCATACACACCCCTGGAAAATGATGCAATAATCCAATACCTCATAATCCATCATGCCATCCTCTTCAGGCACAGGGCCCAGGATCTGCAGGAGAGGACCACCCTGTGGAACGAGCTCATCCACAGGGTAAACAATGTCAGCCCGCACAACCTCAATTATGAGCAGGTGCAGCATCGCTGCACAGATCTGATCCGCCACACCCATTAGCGTGCCACTGCAGTTAGGAGAGACCAGCTAGCCACAGGTGGGGGTCATGCCATCCAGCCCCCCCTGACACATGCTGAGGAGCACCTTGCCAGCCTTGGGGCACCTTTCCGCCAGCCAGGCCAGCAAGCTGATGACAGCATTGTGGAGGTGGGTGCCACCCATGCAATTGAAGAGGAGCATGCAGGTAAAGCCCCAGGGCACATTAGTAGACCACTGTTTCTTATCCATTTTCATCTGTAAAGTATCCACATACATATGTCAGATAACATAGTCTGTTGCTGCAGTGTAGTAATGAACAGATGTGCATAATCTCTAGTATTGTGGGTTTGTACTGTCAATGTGCTGAAATGCTGCTCCCACCCTGTACTAATGCAACAGGTGTTGCTACTGACATTACATCTGTCACATAACTATTTAGGCCCCTCTGGTATACAACTGGGGAAGCAACCTGTAGCTGGTGAGTATGGAGTTGTTTATTTCAGGTTTACCAATACACCGACCATGTTATGGCCATGCTATTTACCATGCACACATTTGACACACCTACCCATAATACATGCTGTACATGTTCACTTATTATTGCTGTTACTGCACTGCATCACAGTGGTCACCATGGTGGCATATCTAAAGGGTATGTAGGAGTCCTGCAGTGTACCTAACAACCTGTCAGTGCAAGATGTTGGACAGAGATGAACATAATGGTGGGACAAATGGCCTACAGTAGGGACATGTCTGAAACATTACACCTATACAGTGGCTACAACAGTGTATACACCAATATTACAATGGCAACTGTTCCTGATCTAAACAAAGGCAAATCACAATACCACATTCCACACCTTTTACAACCTGTAATGTGATCCTAACATGAGCAATGAATGTGTAAAATGGAATCCTATGTTAGGACAGCAAATATGGGGAATACATACCTTAACAAACACTGGAAGCGTATGTGCACACACTCCAAATAACATATTGTGGAAGCAGCTTGTGAAGTACTGACAGCATTCACTCCTCTTGCGTATTCACCTTCCATCCAGTACAGGGCCTCAATGTGACACCAAGTAATGGTCTGCTATCCAAGTATGTTCATGACATTTCCAAATACTACAAAGATGACCACCACAGCTACAAAAGTAGGAAAATGTAATACATACTTAGTGCCTCAGCATGAAATGCCTTCTAAGAGTAAAAAACATCATAATACATGCACTTAAATCCATATTTATATATACTTTATATATACTTATATATACACATGTTCCCAAGACACATAAGGGTTTAGAAATTTTGAGTGGTAGACCAATTGTACCTGCAGAAAAATATTTTTGAGGCCTATTAGCAATTTGTTACATGAATACTTGAAGAAGTATGTTTTAGGAATCCCCTCTTATGTTAAGGATAGCCAGGGCTTTTTGAGTAGGATTAAAACTATGCAGTGGAATGATTCTATGTTCAGGCTAGGCCTAGATGTCAAAAGTTTCTATACAAATATAAAACATGAAATAGGTATTCAACCTCTTTTTTATTTTTTGGGGGCTTCACCTAGCTCACATTTTCTCATTGAATTGGTATTTTTTTGTTTAAAAAATATTTTTTTTACTTTTAATGGTGACATTTTTCAACAATTGCAGGGTGCAGCCATGGGGGCTGCATTTTCCCCCATGTATGCAAATTTAGTTATGGCTAAATTTGAAATAGATAATATATACCCACATAGCTTTTATAAAGCAAGTGTTATTTTATATTTGAGATTCATCAATGATTTGATTTTTTTTATGTCAAGGAAAAATGGAAGATGCTGTAATGTTGTTAAAATATTAACAAATTAATTCAATGGGCCTAAAATTTGATGGAACAATTGGGTCATAGTGTGAATTGTTTAGACATTAAGCTGGCTAGACTGAATACAGGTCTATATAATAAATTCACACATAGAAACCAGTTTCTGTATGGAAATAGTTGTCATCCTGGGCACTTGTTAGCTGTTTTGCCCTATAATGAATTTTTGAGAATTAACAGATTGTGTAGCACAGAAGAAGTCTTTAGGGCAGAAATAAACATGGCTGAATGAATGTTCCTCAATAGAGGTTATGATGAGCAACAGGTAGTGGAGACTAAAGTTAAAATTTTTGAACCAAGAGATGGACAAGAGAGAAAAGGAGATATATTTTTATTTAGAAATAGGCAACATTATATAGTTGAAAATAATAATAATAGAGTTTTGGGTAGACAGACAAAAAAGGAAATTTATTTTGTTACTACCTTTAATGTACTTACAAATAGAGTGGTACAGTATTTAAAACAGTTTTGTCATATGTTATTAAGAAATAAGGAATTGTGTTATTTGCTACCTGTACAAATTAAAATCTCTGATAAGAGGGCCAGAAATTTGAAAGATATGGTAGTACATAATCATTTTTGTCTGCCATCTATTAATATAAATGTAAGTGGAATAAAAGAAAAGGGAACAGTTCATTGTAATAAGTGTTCAATTTGTAAATATTTAGTGCCCTATTTTATATTTATTAATAGAATACAGTTCACTCCTAGATGCCATTACACCTGTTGCACAGAGGGAGTTGTTTATGCATTAAAGTGTACTTGCAATTTGTATTATATAGGAGAGACATATAGGAGTTTTAAAGTACGCATACAGGAACATATTAGGGACATTAAAAACAAGAGATTAGAAAGTTCTTTAGGTGCCCATTTTTTACATTATCATAAAACTGCGGTGGTGGTGCTGTGGTAGCATTGTCGCCTCACAGTATGATGTTGTCCTGTTCGATTCTCAGCTAGAACATCTTCTGTATGGAGACATGCATGAATGGGCATACCTTCATTGAAGGTTGTGCGTCAGAGCTGGCAACTTGGCACATAAAAATCTACTGCCAATCATTAGTGGACCGGAGTTCCGCTGTGGCGACCCCTAACTGGGAAAAGCCGAAAAACACAACAACAACAACATAATTCTAAGACTGATGATCTGAAAGGTTATGTGTTAGAGAAGGTAGATGTACCACTTGGGGAACATAAAAATGTTAAGAATAAACTGCTACAGAAGGAAACATTGCTTATTTAAAAGTATGGCATATTGGAGCCCTTTGGGCTTAACAGGGAGTGTAATTGCAAATATGTAATTTAAATAATTAATTGTTTTATTGAGTTGATTGTCAATGAAGGTATTTAGTGGATGCATTTAAGTGGATGTATTATGATGTTTTTTACTCTTGGAAGGCATTTCATGCCGAGGTGCTAAGTGTGTATTAAATTTTCCTACTTTTGTAGCTGTGGTGGTCATCTTTGTAGTATTTGGAACTGTTTTTTCTTTTTTCATCTTTTGTTGTTTTGCATGTCCATGACATTTGGCCACTCATCTGCAACAGAGGCAGCCATGGCTTGCACACATCCTACAAACCATGAAATGGATCCATTATCCAAAAGGTAGTGGGAAAAGTAGCCTTACCTCACCATTACATATACCATGCCAAACAGTGCAGACAGTCATGTATGTGTGTATGAAGTATTGGACAACAGTGCAGATTCCAGGCAATTTTCGACACAGATACTGCACAGGCAGTACTTTGTAGACATTCCTGCAAGTTCCTCAGTGTTGCTGCATGTTTCTGGGCAGCCTCCATTACCAGATTGCAACATGGGTTGTCATTTGTTTTGGATGGGCATCTGTTTGTTTTCTATATTAATGCTGTCCAATACTTCACCTGTAGAGAGCCCTGAATAATGTTTCCTGTGGAACAACTCTTCTGTCTGATTGCCCTAACACATAGAGTTGTTTCACAGGAAACATTATTCAGGACTCTCTACAGGTAGCATATGCATAACATCAAGTCTCCCAAAGGCATTTTTTCTTTTTTCATCTTTTGTGGTTTTGCATGTCCATGACTTTCATGTGTAATGGTGTCATGAGACCAAGGCTGAAACCTACAGACAGGATTCATAAAGATACATGTGGTGCACAAGCAACACCTCACTCCACCTCAGGGCCACCATCCCCATTTTACCTTGGTGATGCCAGTGTACACCTTTAGGTTTGCTGTTCATTAGCAGGAACTAGGCTGGTAGACATGGCATTCAGAATTTGGAACACTGCAAAATAACACTTGTGTGGCCCATAGTTGTCAAACATCTGCAATAAAGCTGAGGATGGGCAGGGTGTCATCCTGAAACACAACAGTGAACTGAGGCATACATCCAAAGCTCACTAAGAATGGCTGTATCTGAACACACTCAAGGTTATGAATTGTGCTAGACATAACCCTGACTCCACAGCAATAGTGAAGCCACTGTGTGACCTCCAAGGACTATGCACATGAGCTGACCTTGCAATCCGGCAGAGTTGAGGGGGCATTTGTAGGGTGGAGCGACCAAATAATGGCAAGTGAAGATGGACCATGCTAGTATACCCCTTCCAGGAATAGTGACAGCTGTAGTTCACTTAATAGGTGCTGCAACAAACCATTGTGTTAAGGGTGTGCACAATTATGCAACCCACATATTGCATGCATCTCTTTCAGCATCTGGATGACTAACACATTTGTTTGATACTGCATTAGATTGCACAGGTCTTATGTCACATATCAGGTGTGTGTAATGTTAACATATGCAGTATTGTGACCCCCATTGGATATCATGGAAGAGATTGGCATGTTAACAAGGGTATGTACACTCCTCGTATCCACATTAAGCTTTGAAGGTTGTCAATGTAATCAAATTTTATTGCACATACATGCACTGCTGATGATGAGATCTGCAAATCAGAGGTCAGGCATTAACTATTGACATCAGTCCTCATATCATCCCAGGCATGTCCCAGACAGACACATAGGGGCTGTGAGCAACAGAGCTAACATAACTGCCACACATATACACATTCAGCAATGGTGTGTATACTCATGAGGTATGGTGCGCAGTACATGCCAATGTGCTGTACAGGTGCATAGCAATACTGTGTATATGGGTAAAGTGTGTTCCAGGTGAAGAGGCATCACCTACTAACACAACTCATGCATCACAGAAATGTATAATGTTGGTAACTAGGATTGAGTATAGCTGCAGTGCATGCTGGTGAGTGCCATATGTCATGCATGTTGACTGTTGGGTAATAAGATGTTTTTGTAATATCTTTGTGCCACCTCACCTTTAAGAGAGTGCGTGTGTGTGTGTGTGTGTGTGTGTGTGTGTGTGTGTGTGTGTGTGTGTGTGTGTGTGTGTGTGTGTAGATGTAAACCATAACATACAGGTCTTAAATTACATTTTTTGTTTGCCCCTTTCAGGTGGCAAGATGGGTCAAGGTCCCTCCTGCAGGCAAACTGATGTTAGTGCCCATACAGACTCTGACACTGATGATAGGCATGGTAAGGCACAGGCAGGGTTATCAGGAGCTGAAGCTGTGCCATTGCTTGACATCCCACTTTTATCCACTCCATCCCTGCACACAGTCACAGTGTCCATACATAGCCCATCACCAGTGGCCATAGATGAGGGACAGTTGGTGGGTGGTGACATGAGACAGGACACTATGGGGACTATGGCAAGTGTGTCTGTACATAGCAGCCATAGCTGGATGACCAGCGAGGTACCACACAGGCAGATGTACAGGGGTGCTCTTACTAGGGCTTTTAGCCATCATGCCCCTGGCAGAAGTGACACAGCAGGTGTCACCAGATGCATATTTCGGGCCATCATGGAGGAACAGGCATGTATGGAGTGTTACACCAGAGAGAGTCTGAGGCTCCAAAGTGCTACTCATTCTGCTGTACTTGACAACATCTGTGATCTTGCAAATGCCCACCGTTATTTTGCAGAGGTCCTGGATAGATGGTTGGGTAAGATAGTGGGAGTCTTCAACCATGTGGTGTCTGTGGTAGAGCATGTGGTGGGAGTAGGGTAGTAACCACATGGACGTAGGTCAGCAACACCAACAGCTGGAGGTCTACGTGGATGTGCTATATCTCATAGCTGCTGCCATAGTGGCAGTACCAGCACCAGTACTGCAGGGGGGGTGCTGTTCACACCACAACACAGCAGGCCACATGCACATGGCCCTGGCCAGTCCCAACAGGGATGTGGATCTAGTGGACAATTGTCATCGGGGAGAGTACCATATCTGGGCTTCTGCCTGGTAGTGCCTGTGAAACCACTGGCAGGTACAGTTCCCATGTCCATGGCCAGAGACAGTGAACTGTATACCCTGCCATGTATGGTCTGCAGCTGTCCAACAAACCCCTGTATAGGGCAGCCACATGCAGACATATGCATACATACACACACACACACACTTCACCAACACAGTTAGGGCACCTCCATACCTACACACACCACATCTGCACATCCCATTTAATAAAGAACCCCCTAACCCACACACATGATGTCAACCAAACAGCTCAGCCTAGGCCTCATGCAAACCCACAACACACCCTATGCATATGATGATACCTGTGCCACATCCCTGTCATCCATACCATTGATGCAGGGAGATGCTAATATGGTTCTGATGCACAGGGTGAATGTCCTAATGTTTAGCAATGTAACGCTGTTTAATGTGTTTTCAGCTTGCATGATTAATGCATACATGTCAGGGTGTGTATCTGTCCAGCCATGATGCATTATAGCTGCTATTAACACTGACTGATTGTGGTCTCCATAATGTATTCTGTTTGTGTTCTAGGTGTCTATGTGTCAGCAGGATGTTGGTCTGCTGTCCTGTCCTACAAGGGGTGTAGCACTGTGGTGACACATTGACTGTGTCATATCCTGGGTACTGCTGCACACAGTTAACAAGTTTGTATAACAGTTACTGCATGTGTCACATGGCTGATAGGTCTGAGGGGAGTATACAGGTGAGTGCATGGTGGCTGATGTCAGCAGCTCTTCTACAGTGGACAATTGTAAGTGTACTGGGTGGCACATATCAAATATCAGTGAATAACACACACACACACACACACACACACACACACACACACACACACACACACACACACACACACACACGCAGGCTTTGGTGTTTATGCAATACACAGAGGAAGCTTTTCACATGGATGTACTTCATTTTACAGTGAACACATTTTGGTCTATGTAATTTCACCCAGACCAAACTGCCAGAACATCACATCAGGAAATAATCAGTTCACCAGTTTAATAACATTGACAATGGTACTGGCAGTGTATATGTCCTCTACCCCAATGTAGTGCAATCATGGAGTTGATAAACATAGGTAAACATAGGTGTGCTGGTGTGGGTGGCACAGCCCCCAACTTTGGAGGGTGTAGGGTGGCGTAGAACCACACATAGTGTGATTAACAACTACTTAACCTGTTAACATAAACTGTACAGTTTAACAGCACACTAAGTGGGGGATACACACAACAATAACCCCAATGTGGGTGGTTGTGGCCACAACAACCACACCCATGTATATATACCAACTCCAGTATCACTGTACAGCTGTACAGTGGGGAATAGGGCATTTACACATCCACTACTAGTTTTGCTTGAATGTATTTCCACAAAGTGATTACTTGGAAATTTTACCTTTAGCCAGTTAGTTCTCAGACAAATGATCTCCTGGGACATATATTTTCTGCAAACTGAAGTAGATCCCTTCACACACACACACACACACACACACACACACACACACACACACACACACACACACACACACACACTTACTTGGCAACACTGAGAGTAGAACCCCTACCTAGGTACTTATTGCTACTAATGTGTTTGGCTTTAATTGCACACACCACAGAGCATTTAGGGTGAGGTGTGTCCCGAGTTTCCTGTTAAGTGAAGAACATCACCAGGCCTTATACAGTATGGTAATGGGGGATGTACTGAGTGTTAATGAACAATACATAGTATGACATACTGTCATATACACATTGACAAATACATACAGTCATACACACATTTGACAGACCTGGGTTTAGCAGTGCTAACTACCTTGTCAGTGAATCCATTCTGTTAGAGTTTTTGCACACAGCACATGCATCATTGGGCTGGATGGTGTAATCAGTTACCTGTATGGTTGATGGTGACAGCAGTCCTCATACAGTGGACCATGGGACATGTACTGGGAATACCATGGTGTAAAGACAGTATGCCTAGCACCCACACCCCACATTGGATATTGTACTCACTGAAACCCATGATAATGCTCTGACATACCCGCAATCACAAATTGGCCAGGACTGCAATACAACCCCTTGTCTATATAATCAGTGCTACTACAGGGATATGCATTTATTGCACATGCCACAGGGATAGTAGGGTGAGGGTTTGTATGTATGTCTAGGATTGTTGTATTTGGAGAATGTGGCCTCAGAATGCTGTCTCCTACAAATATGCACACTCACATATATGCACACACTTGCCAGGGCTCAGAGGGTAACCCACGCCTATCTACCCATTTGTAGAAGAGTTATGCTGGTACTGAAAACTCCAGGTAGCCCATAGGGTGAAGAGTGTAACAAGATACATTTAATGTCAATTACAGCAGCAGACATTTCTAAGTATGGTAATGGGGGTGTAGTGGGTGAAAAGGCTCTCAGAGTATTTTCAACTCCAAGTTTACAAACACACAGACACTGTTATTCTCAGTAATGCACACTGACATATTTGTCAGTACTAATGTCCATAGGTGCAGGTGTTCCTAGGTGTGTACCAGGCAAATGTACATGGAGAGAAGAGAAGAGTAGGGCATGTGAGTACACTGGTATCATGCCACCTGACATTTGCCAGCAGGCCATCTATCAACCGATGCCACTTGAGTGATCCCCAGGGTGACAGCTACATTCAGCATCCAATCATCTGGTTTTATCTTGCAGAGGGCCAGTGAGGTGCTCCAATTGACATGTATGCAACATATATTTATTTTTATTTATTTTATTTTACATTTGTTAACCGGGCTAGTCCAACTGGATACATGTCCATTTTCAGTGGAGGCCCGAGGAGAAAAGCTCCACTATCTAATGAAAAGCATTAAGCATACATTCAAGGTTCATAGACAGTATAAAATACAATTAATACAGGCATTAGAAAATAGATAGGGAAATTAACATACATCATATATAGGGAATTTGACACACATCAAAAACAGGCATTTAGTCAAGTTTTACAGTAAGAAAATGCTTAAAATGTAAAATGTAAAATTTTTCAGTAAATGAATATAGAATAAAGACAAAGGTGAGAATGTGGATTGAAGGTTAAAAGAAGAGTAGGAAAATAAGTATTTTGTTATATTGCATAACATATTGTTATATTACATAACATGGCCAGTGTCTGGGTTAGGGACCTGTACCCAAGCATGTTCTGTTGACTGAGGTAGTCTGGTTGAGGTATCCATGGCATGTGGTGCATCCAGGTTGGGGGTTCCTAGCTGTGGCATTCATAACACAGCTGGGCAGACATGTCAGTGTCAGTCAATCAGAGATTGGCTGTAAGCAGCCAAGATGGATACCTGACACATGCACATCTGTACAGAGGACAGACAGAAATTAGCTAGCCAACAGGTTATGCATTAGGATGAATGTTTTGACAGATAGACGTGTGACTTGTTAGGTATGCCATTACTACATGGCAGCCCTCAATGACATGTCCTAAAGACATAGTAGTCTACAGTTAACATCCACATATCAGATCAATATCTAATAGGAGATACTTAATAACATACAACTCACACACCAAGAACACGATAGTCAGTACTCGGAGTCCAGCTTTGCATGCAGGGGTGTATGGTTCCAGTACTATGATCTGTAATCTACTGTTACTTGGAAAAGCACTGTTAAAGGTAGTAATGTAATGATACAATACATGCAAGTGTGACTGCATATAACATGGGATACTACCCATGTATGAAACACATACAAAGATAAAGGACTGTGGTACTAGCCATGTATACTCAGGTGTCCCATACAGTATACTCACACCCCTTACTACTGTAATGACAGCACATAGAAGCATGTTATGTACATGGATTTAAATACACTTATTAAAGATGTCATTACCCTGCTATTTTATCAGACTGGAATGCGATCTCTGGTTACCAGGACTGAGCTATGCTTAGCAGATACAAACTAAGAAGCGAAAATGAACGTACTAAACCCACTTGTCAGCAGAAAATACAGAACAGCAAGCCACAGCAACAGTTGCTGTTGCTTGCTGTTCTGTATTTTCTGCTGACAAGTGGGTTTAGTACGTTCATTATGCTTAGCAGATGTAAGCATTGCTTAAATGTAAATGCTAAGCAGATTTGCACACTGGTAAACGAAGTAAGCGCCTTTTTGTTTAACTGTATGTTAGCACTGCTTACCGTCAGGCAAGCCCACTTACAGCTGCTCAAAACTGCCTTAACCACTCTGTATCCAACAGTCCTTGTTCTGCCTAGTAACAAAATAAATAAAAGGGTTAACGTTTTTCCAATAACAACTATTAAAAAACAAAATGAAGAAAAACGCTAATGTGGCCCAGGATTCCTGGAAAAACAATCAGGTAATCAAAAGTCCATAAAATTTAATCCAGCAAGTAAACTTACACAGTCATATAATGAACATGAACAAAAAGCACTAACACACTAAGTGCTATGGATTGAGCGCTTTCATCCACTCATATTGTGGACTTCATCAGAATACGTAGCACATCCATCTACATGTTTAAATATTACATTTTGGTGCCAAAGGGCTAATCTACTTGCACTCCCCACATTTAAAGCTATACACTTCCTTTACTGTATTGTATACAACTATATAAAATAATGCAATTAATACATTAAAGTTAATACATATTCATAAACACTATATGCATAATCATACATTGTGACAAAGTTAAAAATATTTTTGTATATAAAATATAATGAGTGAGACTAAATAACTGAATTAAAAATCTATAAGTACATCTAACTCATACTCTAGCTAACAAAATGGGCTTGACAGGAATATTATCATTTAGACCCAGAGGGTTTGTGGCATCAAGCTACAATTGCCACTTCACCTCCTTATGTCCCACTAGCTAGAGTATGTATATAAAAGTCAAGTTGCTGCATATGAAAAACAGATGTACTTTTCTACATCCACCAGAGAGGGAGAGAGAGAGAGACAGAGAGAAAGTAAGAAAGGAAGAGAGTAAGAGCCGAGTGTGTTTGTGTATGATCCGTGGGTGGAGAGTGGTATCTGGGTATTATAACGATTGTCTGTTTTGTTTACTAATCCATACTGCCACATAGTAATTGCACATGACAGTACACATTTATGGCTGTGGATTATCTACAACAACCTCTACAGCGTTTGAAAACTATTGGCCTTGTAATGTGGACATTGGGATATATATGTCCTCAATATAATGGATGTAGCAGAACCCACACTGCAATGGAGCCTGTCATTACACAATCATCCCAACAAGATACTGATGACACACACACTTACCAGTACTGAGTTTGAAACCCCTACCTGGCTATGTATTGCTATTACAGTGTTACATATTTATTGCATGCGCCACGGAGCTTACATGTTGAAGAGCTGTTCAAATGTATCTTTGAAGGTGGATGACATCAACAGCAGTGCTAAAGGAGAGGTAAGGGAAGTATAACAAGTGTGAATGTCCACAAAATCAGGTGTCAACAAAGACACACACACTCGCTTACAGAAACACACACATTATCACAGTTGGCAGAACCAGGATTAGAACTCCTACCTAACTAGTATTACACAGTTATCGCAAGCACCACAGAGCTTATAGGGCTAAAACATGGCCAAAGGGTTATTTCAAGGTGACTGATAGCAGGCATGCTAAAGTAGGGCAATGGGAGGTGTAGTGAGTGTGAATGGCCTGAAAAGCATTCATCTCCACACACACACACACACACACACACACACACACACACACACACACACACACACACACACACACACACACACACACACACACACACACGCACCATAGGTTCATTGCTTCACAGGTGTGTAGTAGGTGAATGTGCCTGAACAATCTACAAGACTAGGCCAAGGGAATACTTTGGCATCAGGCCACATGACAATAGTCCCCAGTGTGGCTCAGGGGTGTAGTCCCTGGAGTGGTCCCCAGAGATGGGTATTGTAGTCCCCATCCACTCATCTGGGTTAATATTGTGGGTGGGCAGTGATGGGGAATGCTTCCCATGTATGTGATCTATATTCCATAACATGGATAGTGTCTTGGTTGGGCACATGTTCCACACGCATGTTCTTTGACGTGTGGAAGTGTTCTTGAGGTCTCTGGGGTACATTGTGTGGACAGATAGTTATCTTCTGTAGCATTTCTGACCTCATTTGGTGAGACCTGGCTATGTAACTGAGATTGTGCTTGCACCTACATTGACAGCATGATATAGGTATTCAGTGGAGTTAATGGCATCTGTCCATACAGGGCATGTGTATAAGGCATGATATTCCCTTTATGGGTTACATTTGCAGACTCAACAGTTGTTACAGGTGTCCAGTGGGGAACATGGCAAAAGGTCCACTGTACACATTTATTTGCCTACTGAGGGGATGGAACAGGGTGCCATGTCCTTTTACTTGCTGGATAACCCACACTCAGTCAGGAGATGTAACACATCAAAGTACTTTCTGATATCAGTGGCACTGTTGTGGTCGACGGGTATGTAGTTCACTGCAATCAAACCATGGTTACTATCTATGAGGCAATATGCAGGGAACTACCAATAGGTTGTTGCCTAGCCAAGTGTGTTTGTGTATGAGACGTGGGTGGAGAGTGTTCTCTGAGTAATAGAAGGGTTGCCTATATTATTCACCAATCCATAATGTCACATGTAGGGCTACACCAACCTCTCCAATGTTTGACATCTGTTGGCCTTGTAAGGTGGACATTGTGACATATACTAGGTCCTCAACATAATAATTAGGCAAAACCCACTCCACAATGGATCCTGTTATTACACAATCACAGCAACCTCCACACAGGATACTGATGACAGACCCACACACACACACACACACACACACACACACACACACACACACACACACACACACACACACACACACACACACTTGCCAGTACTGAGATTCAAACCCCTACCTAGTTATAAATTGCTACTATCATGTATCGCATTTATTGCATGTGCCAGGGAGCTTAGGATGGATGTTGTACCAAGGTACAGCTAAGGTCAGGAACATCATCAGCCCTTGTAAATACTGGCATTGGGTGATATAATGGGTGAAAGATCCCAAAAATAATTTTACCCTACATGCACATTTACCAGGGGGTGAGGTTCAGACCTTTATCTAACAATCTTTATGGACCATTATGTTACGCATTTACCACATGCACTACTGACCTTACAAGGTTTAGGGTTGGCAACAGGTACTTCTAAGGTGGATGATATCTCCAGGACTGCTAAAATCAGGCTGTGAGATGTGTACTGGCTGTAAATGGGGCCAAAATGTTTAAAGTACAGACATACATATGTAGACACACAAACATGCCATGGATAAGATTCAAACCCATACCTATGTAGTTACTGCTGCTACATTGTTCCACATTTATGGCACGTGCCATGGAACCTGCATGCTGGAGAGCTGTGCCAATGTATCTTTGAAGGTGACTAACATCAGCAGCAGTGCTAAAGGTGGGGTAAGGGGAGAGTAGTAAGTGTCAATGTCCATAAAATCAGGTATCAGGAAATACCCACACATTCTCTCACACAAACACACACAGTTGCCATCTCTGGGATTAGAACTCCTACTTTACTTGTATGCTACACTACAGTATTACACATTTATCGCAAGTGCCACTGAGCTTATATGTTGGAGAGCTATCCAAAGGTATCTTTGAGGGTGACTAACGTCATCAGCAGTGCTAAAGGAGGGGTAAGGGGAGAGTAGTAAGTGTCAATGTCCATAAAATCAGGTATTATCAAAGATCCACCCACTGTCTCACACAAACACACAGTTTCACAGCTGTCATGTCTGGGATTTGAATTTCTACCTAAGAAGTATGCTACATTACAGTATTATGCAGTTATCACAAGTGCCACAGAGCTTATATGTTGAAGAGCTCTCCATAGGAATCTTTGAAGGTGACTTAACATCAGCAGCAGTGCTAAAGGAGGGATAAGGGGAGAGTAGTAAGTGTCAATGCCCATAAAATCAAGTATCATCCAAGACACACACACACTCTTACACAAACACACAGTTTCACAGTTGCCATGTCTCGGATTAGAACTCCTACCTAAATAGTGTTATACACTATAGCATTACACAGTTATCACAAGCACCATAGAGCTTATAGGGCTAGCATTTTTCCAAAGGGTTATTTCAAGATGACTGACATCAGCAGGCATGCTAAAGTAGGGCAATGGGAGGTGTAGTGACTGTGAATGGCCTCAAAATCATTCATCGTCACATGCACAGAGTTTCACAGTTGTCATGTCCTGGATTAGAACTCTTACCTAACTAGTTTTCTACACTACTGTATGCATATCACAAGAGCCACGCAGCTTATAGGGCTGATACTTGGCCAGAGGGTTATTTTAAGGTGACTGACATCAGCAGGAGTTCTAACATGGGCAATGGGAAGTGCAGTGTGTGTGAACCATTTCTCTGGAAACACACACACACACACACACACACACACACACACACACACACACACACACACACACACACACACACACACACACACACACACACGCACCATAGGTTCATTGCTTCACAGGTGTGTAGTAGGTGAATGTGCCTGAACAATCTACAAGACTAGGCCAAGGGAATACTTTGGCATCAGGCCACATGACAATAGTCCCCAGTGTGGCTCAGGGGTGTAGTCCCTGGAGTGGTCCCCAGGGATGGGTATTGTAGTCCCCATCCACTCATCTGGGTTACTATTGTGGGTGGGCAGTGATGTGCACTGCTTCCCTTGTATGTGATCTATATTCCATAACATGGATAGTGTCTTGGTTGGGCACATGTTCCACATGCATGTTCTTTGATGTGTGGAAGTGTTCTTGAGGTCTCTGGGGTACATTGTGTGGACAGATAGTTATCTTCTGTAGCATTTCTGACCTCATTTGGTGAGACCTGGCTATGTAACTGAGATTGTGCTTGCACCTACATTGACAGCATGATATAGGTATTCAGTGGAGTTAATGGCATCTGTCCATACAGGGCATGTGTATAAGGCATGATATTCCCTTTATGGGTTACATTTGCAGACTCAACAGTTGTTACAGGTGTCCAGTGGGGAACATGGCAAAAGGTCCACTGTACACATTTATTTGCCTACTGAGGGGATGGAACAGGGTGCCATGTCCTTTTACTTGCTGGATAACCCACACTCAGTCAGGAGATGTAACACATCAAAGTACTTTCTGATGTCAGTGGCACTGTTGTGGTCGACGGGTATGTAGTTCACTGCAATCAAACCATGGTTACTATCTATGAGGCAATATGCAGGGAACTACCAATAGGTTGTTGCCTAGCCAAGTGTGTTTGTGTGTGAGACGTGGGTGGAGAGTGTTCTCTGAGTAATAGAAGGGTTGCCTATATTATTCACCAATCCATAATGTCACATGTAGGGCTACACCAACCTCTCCAATGTTTGACATCTGTTGGCCTTGTAAGGTGGACATTGTGACATATACTAGGTCCTCAACATAATAATTAGGCAAAACCCACTCCACAATGGATCCTGTTATTACACAATCACAGCAACCTCCACACAGGATACTGATGACAGACACATACACACACACACACACACACACACACACACACACACACACACACACACACACACACACACACACACACACACACACACACTTGCCAGTACTGAGATTCAAACCCCTACCTAGTTATAAATTGCTACTATCATGTATCACATTTATTGCACGTGTCAGGGAGCTTAGGATGGATGTTGTACCAAGGTACAGCTAAGGTCAGGAACACCACCAGCCCTTGTAAATACTGGCATTGGGTGATATAATGGGTGAAAGATCCCAAAAATAATTTTACCCTACATGCACATTTACCAGGGGGTGAGGTTCAGACCTTTATCTAACAATCTTTATGGACCATTATGTTACGCATTTACCACATGCACTACTGACCTTACAAGGTTTAGGGTTGGCAACAGGTACTTCTAAGGTGGATGATATCTGCAGGACTGCTAAAATCAGGCTGTGAGATGTGTACTGGCTGTAAATGGGGCCAAAATGTTTAAAGTACAGACATACATATGTACACACACAAACTTGCCACGGATAAGATTCAAACCCATACCTATGTAGTTACTGCTACTACATTGTTCCACATTTATGGCACGTGCCATGGAACCTGCATGCTGGAGAGCTGTGCCAAGGTATCTTTGAAGGTGTCTAACATCAGCAGCAGTGCTAAAGGAGGGGTAAGGGGAGAGTAGTAAGTGTCAATGTTCATAAAATCAGGTATCAGGAAATACCCACACATTCTCTCACACAAACACACACAATTGCCATGTCTGGGATTAGAACTCCTACTTTACTTGTATGCTACACTACAGCATTATGCATGTATTGCAAGTGCCACTGAGCTTATATGTTGGAGAGCTATCCAAAGGTATCTTTGAGGGTGACTAACATCATCAGCAGTGCTAAAGGAGGGGTAACGGGAGAGTAGTAAGTGTCAATGTCCATAAAATCAGGTATTATCAAAGACCCACCCACTGTCTCACACAAACACACAAAGTTTCACAGTTGTCATGTCTGGGATTTGAATTTCTACCTAAGTAGTATGCTACATTACAGTATTATGCAGTTATCACAAGTGCCACAGAGCTTATATGTTGAAGAGATCTCCATAAGAATCTTTGAAGGTGACTTAACATCAGCAGCAGTGCTAAAGGAGGGGTAAGGGGAGAGTAGTAAGTGTCAATGCCCCTAAAATCAAGTATCATCCAAGACACACACACTCTCTTACACAAACACACAGTTTCACAGTTGCCATGTCTCGGATTAGAACTCCTACCTAAATAGTGTTATACACTATAGCATTACACAGTTATCACAAGCACCATAGAGCTTATAGGGCTAGCATTTTTCCAAAGGGTTATTTCAAGATGACTGACATCAGCAGGCATGCTAAAGTAGGGCAATGGGAGGTGTAGTGACTGTGAATGGCCTCAAAATCATTCATCGTCACATGCACAGAGTTTCACAGTTGTCATGTCCTGGATTAGAACTCTTACCTAACTAGTTTTCTACACTACTGTATGCATATCACAAGAGCCACGCAGCTTATAGGGCTGATACTTGGCCAGAGGGTTATTTTAAGGTGACTGACATCAGCAGGAGTTCTAACATGGGCAATGGGAAGTGCAGTGTGTGTGAACCATTTCTCTGGAAACACACACACACACACACACACACACACACACACACACACACACACACACACACACACACACACACACTCAGTCACACAAAACTTTACATTTGACAGGACTGGGTATACAAATGCTAGATGAATACTGATTTGTACTATCATGTTACACGGTTATCACAAGCACCACAGACACTGTAGGGCTGAGGGCAACTAAAAGCAATGTCTATAGTGATTGACATCAGCACATCATGTGATATCGGCCAATTGAATGTGTGGTGGGTGGGACAGGCCTCATAATGGAAATCTCTCTGTCACTGTATGTCTCTCTCTTCCCCACATCTCTGTGTATGTATCTTTGACATATTATAGTGTGTTGGCCTTGGATATGTGTGAATATTCCTATCCAATCTGTGTGCAAAGCATGAATGGTGTACAATGTGGTGTGTGTCTACAGACATCTGGGACTGACAGATATGTATAGTCCACTGTGTTGTCAGACATGGGCTTCATTTTAAGTGTAGAAGCATGCCCAATATGACCTTCTGTATTGTTTGTGTGAATCCATTCCAGGTAGGTTGTACTCCAGTCCAGGGTTTGGTGTTCTACACCTACATCTAGCAGCCTGTTTCTGCAGGATATCTGTAGATAGGTTGACAATATGGAGTCACAATGGGCGACAGATAGTGGGATACTGTAACTGTTGCTGTCTGTGCTGCTTGTATTACATGGTTAGTGTTAGCAGAGATATTCAGACATATGTACTATTTTACACTGTGATGTATTATGTCATCAACTACTGACAGGTATACTTATTTGCTCACAGTTATTTCCTGGGAAATACAAGATGAATGAAGCTGTGTCCAGTATTGTGGTCTACAGCCTACATATTCTTGCATACTCACGCCATTCTGGAGGGGTAGCTGGAGACACTTGATGATGGGTCTTGTAAATGATCCAGCACCTTGGTACTATGGTAGCTGTGGATCCCCTCCTTGTACATATACCAATGTAACAGAATGGCCATATCCTGCTGTGGCCATACTTCTCAGCTGTGCAGATTCACCCAGGTTACCCAGAGGCAGGGCCCATATATCTGATCAGTTCCCATTCACATTGTGGTTTACAAGCAGGTTTGTAGCCACCCATTACTGGGTTTGCAGGTAGGCATAGTATGAGCACATTTCAAAGTTGCAGACTTCACACACTCCATGACGTCCATCCTTCTACACCCCCCAACTCTATTATATCCTCTTCCTAACATTATGCGAGCGATATGTGAGAAGTATCCCTATAGTTGTCCCTTCATCCCAGCGGTATTTAGGGGTTGGTCCACAGTTCATGCAGTAGGACATGGTGGGCATGCTACCAGTATTTGTAAACACAGCCTTGCATTTGTGTTCTGTTGACTGTGTTATGTTGTTTGTTGGGACCCCATGCAATACCATACATTAGCACTACAGGTGAGGCACATGCCTCTGACAGAAGACTGTAGGCCATTTGTTAGTGATGCAGCCATCTGCAGCAGGCCAGTGCATTTTGTCACTCCTACATTCCCAGGCTGCAAGCCAGTGGATTCCCCTGGGGTGACAGGGTAAGTGTGCGAGATGTTAATGGCAATAGTTCCTGTCCATCTTAATCCATTGGTCTGGATACAGGCAGGGTGCTGCTTACAGCCAGAGACACACCTGTATGGGACACCTCTTCAGCATGCTGCATTCTGTGGGTATTCCCATACAGAGGTGGGGTCATACTGTACTCATTCCCAACAGCAAGGATATTACTTGTGATAAACCTGTGGCTGATGGTGGGGTGAGCTGAGTGCATGTGTGATATGGTAGCTACTTGCAGCTGACTCACAGATAAACATGGATCATCCCCCTTATGCTGCCTTGTGGGGGGACATAGGCAGTCTCTCATTACTACATAACTGTGCCTTTTGTGGTCTGCCAGTGATTGGCCAGACTACATCAGTATTCCATATTACACAGACAACTAATGTGCTGCCAACCTGTATATACAATTCCAAAGTTGTATGCGGTTGACAGGTACTTTCACCTGTGTACTGTGTGCATGTCTGGGCCCACATTCATGCATGTCCGGCTTTCAGATCGTGACAGATATTGACATCTGGACAGTGAGTATGGACAACTGCTGACATGGGTATTGCTGAGAAGCATTGTGGTTGGCACTGCAGTTGTCAGAACATGGCCCTGTCGTCCACAGTACTGCCTATAGGCCACTGAGAAGCAACTCTCCATGCCTACATGCTAACCACTTCCAGGCAATATTGAACACACAACAACCTAACACATGGACCCCTGAATATTGTGCACATGCAACAATCTATCCTGTAGATTGGGCCAGCTCGGGTAATCTGTGCTCAACTGTTATTACACCTCACACTTACATGTTACTGCATTTCTACATAGGATTGTGGGGGGGGGGGCACACCTGATGACTTTAAACCTTTGCTATGACTGTACTGGTATTTCAGGTACTCTGTTGGCTTCCATTTAATTTTGTATTCTGCCCTATCATGCAGACTGGAAGCATATCAGTAGAGTACAGATCTTAGGTTTTTTTTTACCTACATTTCAGTTTCAGACTTCTTACCCTTCAGAACTAACATACAACTGTCAGACCTGTTGTAGTCTGTCTGTGTAGGTCTGGAGGGAGACTGTTCACCATTGCCATCAATTGCAGGCCTTAGCCCAGCCTTTCTTTATGGTCATCTACACCTGTCCTGCTGGCTGAGGCTGGTGTTGGGTATGTAAGCCTCACTGACATGCATGTATGTGTCCTATGGGCACACGTTTGGGCCATCACATGTACTGCAGTGGGATTTGTCACCTTGTCTAGTACTGTCTAGTATATTGACACCAGTATTTGTTACAGATTTCATGCTGCCCATATAGGTGTCCACTATCTGCTGCCATCCCATTCAACCACCTGATTCCCTTGCATGCTCATGTCCATACCATAGATACAGCTATCTGAACATACTACTCCATTCAACAATTGATAGGAAGAATGACTTACCTTGTGGCTGTGCCAGTATTGAGGACGGTGCTGGAGGGCTGACTATGTCGGATGCACATAGTACACTCCCTATACATGGTAAAGCACAGGTAGTGTCATGTTTGGCATCCCTTTTACTGTACATGCGAGTCAGAGAGAGGTGTCATTTCCTGGGTCCCTACTGTGTCAGTGTATGGGCTATGCGTTGCCTCTTTGCAAAGGCCCAGGCATGCTGGGCATGCCTTCTCCTGCCTACATGGGCAGGCTCAGGTAGTTCCTCCTCCGAGTCCCCCTGTGCCTGTGATGGTGTTGGCAATAGTGGGGGGTTCTGTGGCCTTGCCCCATGCTGTTCCTGCTGCAGCTGTTTCCGCAGGATCATATTGTGTAGCATGGCACATACTATGAACATTTGTGTACATGTGGCTGGAGAGTCCTGCAAGGCTCCACCGGATATGTCCAGGCAGCGGAACCATGACTTGAGCATCCCAAACTCATGCTCTATTATGATTCTGGTTTGTGTGTGTACCTCATTATGGAGTTCTTGTTCAGGGGGTGTACATTTCTGAGGGGTGTCATCAGCCATGGCTCCAGTGCATAGCTAACATTCCCTCCTAGGTGGCCATATGGGATGTCCCCATTAGCAAATGACTGGTACAGCTGTGTCATATGCCAGATGTGGGAGTCATGATAGCTTCCAGGGTTGCCAGCACACACATTCAACATAATGCCCTGGGCAATCACACATGACCTGGCAGTTGATGGAGGGGAAGCCCTTGTGGTTTATGTAGACCATATCCTGCTCCCCTGGTGGTACTTTCATGTGTATGTGTGTGCAGTCTATAGCACCCACTACCTCAGGGTATTCTGCTATTTGGTGGAAGAGATGCATATTGCTGGTCAACGCCTCATGAGTGTTGAGGAAATATATGTGCTCACTGGCATGTGCTGACATGGCATCTAGGAACTGGTGGAGTACCCTGGATGCTGATGCCTGTGAGAGCACCATGATATCCCCATTTGCCCTTTGGAAGGTACATGTGGCTAGTATTCTTAAACCTACACATACCTTGGTATCCACTGGGATGGGTTCCACTCTGTTGGTTCTGTGTGTTAGGCATGGCCAGGACAGCTCAACAATTTCTGTGGAATGTCCCTGTCCACCCTATAGCGCTCCACTACCTCCAGCTCATGTAGCCCCTGGTAGGTTACCCTAGATCTGTACACTCTTCACCTTCTCCTCACTGTGGGTTGGTCATCAGCATTCACATCCTCACCACCCTCAGCCTCTTGCACATGTTGATGTATGAGAGCAACAGCAGCCGCTAACATTCTGTTAGTTTTGTCAGGTAAAATTTCCCCTTCTTTGTACACCGGTGGTACAGAGTTTGTGGTAAAAACCTGACTGGAAGGTGATTGCATAGTTTATATTAGTGTGCTAGGCTGATCCATGTGTAATTGGCTGAATCTTATACATTACACCTGCCAGCTATGCTAGTTCACCTTGATTGCCTTCCTACTGTTGTTTTCCCTTCCCATTGCCTTCCCGTTTAAGCTCTGAGGCAAGCGACACATATGCAGTGCTCAGATGTGAACAGAGCTGATATTTCCTGTTTTTTTTTTTGTTTATTTAAAACCCAGTGCGTGTGTCGCACACACCCGTTTAGGCAATGTAAGCACTGCTAGGCAGCCTCAGACATACACCCTTCCTTAGCTCTGCTTAGCTAAGGGCAAACACGGGCCACAGAGCTCCAATAAGCTTACAGCATGCATGACACTCCCCCTTATGAGGTCATCCACCTCTTAGACTTATACAGTGGTGTTGCTGCACCTACATGGTTGGGTGCAAGCTAACACTGAGAGGAAATATGTTGTGATTCAGTATCAGTCCCCTCATTTGCATAAAACAGAATGCTAATGCATAGTTACAATACTCACACAGCCTTCCCCCTTAGTAACCACTATTCCCTGGTATTGTTGTCTTATGCATGCCTTTGACTATTATGGCAGAATGCTGTCTTGGGTTTAAAAGCTTATTTCCAACTTTTTTTCTTATTTTTCGGGCCAATCCCGTTTGAGCACCGCTGCCCTGCGCTTAAATGGCCAAAATCGGCCAAAAAAAAAATAAAAGTTATTTTTTTATAATTTTGCAACTATTTTTCATACCAATGGCCATATGTTTGGCCATTGGCATGCCTACAACATTGAATACATGCTTTCTTTCATGCTGTCATTCCTCCGTTTTGAAATTTGCAGAAATGTATTTGGTTAGAACCGAATACATTTCTGCAGAGCTTGCTGAATCCAGCAGAGTGTTACCCATTTTTATTTTTTTTTCTTTCCCCTCAGTGATGTGTCTTTTCTTCATTACTGCAGTTAATAGCTCTCCTGAACTTCATGCACTACATAACAGATGGGGCTTTTGTTTTGTTTTTCTTTTTTTAAATTTAGTTTTGGCTGCAGAGTTAGTTTTCCATTTTAAGTTGACAATACATCTTCTTTGCATCCTGATACTTTTGCTGTGATTTGCTGTTGCTTGCTTATCTTAAGGTTATTTTTGTTTGTTTGAATTTATTAGTGTGTTAAATGGGTAAATGGAGCTGCCTTTCTCTGACACTTTCAACTGCAGAAGGGCAAGGGTAAATACAGCATCTATATGGAAAATATAGTGCACTCGGTCAGTTTACATCTTTGTGAAGTGTAAGAAAACTGAAGTGCATGGAGAAAACCTATACACACACAGAAAACAATGTAAAACTCCACAAATGTCATGGCATCAAAATTAAATTCCACACTCGCTGCAGCTTTGCTGTAGAAATCAAGCCATGTAGCTACTCTGCTGCCACATTACATCTTAGGTTTCTTTCACATACTGTTACTGACACATTCTTTCCAGCGGTGTGCTCTTCCAATGAGTTCTTATTTCTTACGTAAGTTATTTGTATTTGTGTGCTGAAATTAAGCTGCCATATTCTTCATGCAGATTCATTTTTAACCCTGTCATTTCCAGCATGTGTATTGCCTCTGTTGCAGATCTTTGTATACTTTCACTTTCAAACTTTCTGCAGGGCTTCCTTAGATATGATGGTGATCAGATGATCACAGCCTAACTGCCTGAAAACAGCTGGGCAACTTACCTTTTCATCATGGATTGTGTCATAGGCATGTAGGCATTGCAGGGACACTGTTCATGTGAAAGCACTATGTAATCTTTTGGAGAGTTTCTTGTGTTTTTTCAACTTTGTGCACCTATGGAGATAGTATATGACTCCTTGATATGGGGTAAAGGGAGAACAACCTTCTACATAAACATGTATTTTGATCCATGAGGGTAGATTTTAGGTTTATTGTGTCCTCAGTCATTTTTGACTAAGCATTTGTTTAAAGAAATCATGCTCTGATGTTCATAGGGGAAACCTTTCTGCACAGTTACTTTATTAGAAATTGAAAATTATATGGATATTGAATGATGTGGTATACCAGTTTGATTGCCATTATAAAAAGCTAAGTGAAGCTTGCAGTTGCCCTCCAGTAAAACATAGAGAAAGGTTATATAAAGTTGACTTAAATATAATTATTTCTTCATAACATTGTGTGAAATGTATGATCATTATTACAGTAAATTTTGAAAAATGTAAAATGTATAGAAAGTAAATGTGAATTGTATATAATTAATTGCTTTCTGTAATTAGTTGTTGTGCCTTTCAGCTTTTCCCAGTTAGGGGTCGCCACAGCGGAACTCCGGTCTGCTAATGATTGGCAGTAGATTTTTACGTGCCGAGTTGCCAGCTCTGACGCACAACCTTCAACGAAGGTACGCCCATTCACGCTTGTCTCCACACAGAAGATGCTTTAGCTGAGAATCGAACAGGACAATGTCTAACTGTGAGGTGACAACGCTACGTATAAATACATTAGTGATGCTGAAAAATGAATCTGGCTTCCCTAATGTGCACATATTTGTAATGCATAAAGTTCAGCATTCCCTGAAATGTTACTCTCAGGACAAATAAAAAATACTTTACTTGG
The DNA here is from genome assembly GCF_019279795.1 of Protopterus annectens. NCBI lineage: Eukaryota > Metazoa > Chordata > Ceratodontiformes > Protopteridae > Protopterus > Protopterus annectens. The sequence continues at coordinate 336,234,242 of NC_056726.1, forward strand.
ACTCTAGCTTCTCCGCAGAGTTATGTGGTTAAAGAAATAAGGAGCTTTAGATTCTACTTTATAAGAAAACAGGAAGCACAGAACCTGGAATTCTTAGGTTTAGAGTATAACTGTTGAAAGCAGTCAGCTGCTTCTGAAATGTGAACAGTAGACTGTTGTGCTAAGACAGAAGCCTGGTCCTGAAATTCATTTTCTGGTGAAAATGTACACCTGATGACTGAACTTACAAGTCAGAAATATATATATATATATATATATATATATATAATTTAGTAAATCTTCATGTAGTGGCATGACCAGATCAGCTGTTACTTAAAGACATTCTATCTGGCATCTATTTATTATTGTGTATTCCATTATCCACGTGTATAGCTGATTGTATATTCAGTCTCACAAAATACAGTACCTAATGTTATGTATTTCAAGAAAATAATTTCATTCATTTCAAAAGCTTGTGTCTGGTAGATTGTTTATTAGTTTAAGGGTATAAGAGTTGAACTGGTATTTTATTAACTGTTGGCACCCAACTTTCAAGGTGTGACAGCTCAGTCATTTGTAATCATGCAAGTACATTATTGCTGAAATATATTAAGTTAAATGAGCAAGAAGCGTTTGTGCTCTCAGTTTGCTAAATTAGTCTAGGTGGTGGTAGTGTTACTGGAAAGACACAAAAAGGGGTACTGGCACAAGAATGGCTGCATTGTCCCATTCTGGAAAGCAATGTATGAATGCCTGCATGTATGTTTGTGTGTGTGTGTGTGTGTGTGTGTGTGTGTGTGTGTGTGTGTGTGTGTGTGTGTGTGTGTGTGCACGTGCACATGTGTGTGTGTATAAAACAATATTGGCTAGCTTTCAGTTAGGAAACCTTTTTGTAACTGTCCGGTTACAGAAAGGCACTATGATGGAAGTATGATGGATAAGATATGTTTTTCACATTTATGGTACCCCACAGCTGAACATCCTCTACTCCATGGGCATCTCCTTAGTGACTCCTAGACTTTCTCTGATCCAGGTATAGGGATGGAGTGAAGATTGAGGCTTCTGAGGCATTAGAATGCTGCCTGCCAATGAATGTTTTCTCTATATTCCATCCCATGTATATACCCATACTTGCCACTTCTGCAAGAGTTTAAAATGACTGAACCAAGGAGCAAATTAAGGTTTTAGAAGTTGTCTTTTATGATCAGTACAGTGTTTTGCAATCTCATTTTCCTCTTGTTGAAACTAATAGAGAATTTTAAGTAAAAAAGCTTAATGGCGTATTAAAAAATGAACACCTCAAATGAACTAGTTTTTAAACTGAGATGCAGAATCCTTGGGCTTTGTAATATTTGGTAAATGAAATGTGATTTGAAGCTTTTCCTACTGACAATGGAGGAGGGCATTGCCCCTTGAGGGAAATCTAATTTGAAGTACTGCTCAATTTACTAAATCATATAACAGAACTTTTTAAATTTTGGAACAAATACTAAGAACCATCTGGTAAGCCCAGTTTCTCATTGATGGATAACAGTTTATTCCTTCAGAAGTGAGTTCATGTTTTCTTTGCCATTCTATCCACAGTTATACATTAGTAGAACTGATTAGTACAATCCTTCCTGTACTTTTGGTTGAAATTTGACAGAAAACCCACTCTAATCTGATTTGAAAAAAAAATGGGCTCATAACGGTCACACTTGTTTTTTTCTTAGAAAGGAATCTACTCCTGAGTGAGAGGTATCAGACCACATTTTCTTGTTCAAATTTATTTTTTTTTAATTCCTAGTAGTTTTCTGTTCCCAGTCCAAAGTAAATCGTTATCTATACTTAAGAACTCCTGTCCACCCTTTTCTATAAATTAATTCATTAACTTGCTTTGTTGCTTTCCTGTTTTTATCACACGCTCGTAACTTATTAAGCTCCATCATCTTATCATTTGCTTTGTAATTCCTTATTAGTGAACATAAAGTTGTAGGCCATCTCCAACGCACTCATGCACCCGAATCAGATGCATGTATTATTTCATTGCAGCCAATACCATTTTGACTGCCTTTTTGTGTTTTTCTCTTCTCAGAGTTTGGTTGCTGTTTTGCACTGTGTTTCATGTTCCTCATATATTTTGAATTCTGCATTTATCCCTATTTTCACTGCCTACTGTTTACAATACTTGCATTTTTTCTATTTATTTTGCATTTTGTCCCAGTGAATGTAGTGTTGATAGTTGTGACATAGCCTTACAAATTACTTCTTTTTTTCTTCCTTCCTGTTTAACAACCCTCGGACCTGCCTCAGTAATAAACTGTCTTTTCTGGATGTGTAGCCACTGAACCCAGATCATCTATCTACCAGGTAGGGATTTCTTGCACGACATTGGTAGAAAAATAGCTGCCCTGAAATGCTGGTGAGTGCCTCAGGTGAGTCAGAGGTAGAGGCACTTTCAGATGAGATCATTTCTGAAATACTAATCAATAGCAAATGAGAGAAACCAGTCTCCAACAGTAGGACATATCTGTAATGAGGTTAGCATCTGCCTTTTGGCCTATATGATCACATTCACACTACAGGCTTGAAGTAAGCGGTGAGCCTCTTTTTTACTAGGGATCCCCTTTGCTTTTTCCTTATCTTGCCTGTTAACTAGAGCTTGTCTAATTCACTTTTCCATATCCTACAAATCAGTTCTCCTTAACCAATACTGTTGCTTATGAATGGATTGCTTCACTTAAGTTTGTGATAAAGTAATTTAATTATTTGGAAAGTGCTGTCTACTTCTGGGGTTGAAGGTTCTCCTCCTATCTCCCTTTTAGAACATTAGGTCTAATAAACCAGCTCAGTGGGATGAAGAGAAGGCAACATTAATAATGCTTATAAATCATCTTCAAGAAGAAGCCCATGTCTGTTCAGAAAAGATAGTAATGAGTAGCGTATCCTTGTTCACTGCTCCCTTGAGAGATGTGGCATCATCTTGTTATGTCTGGATCAAAGACTCTTCTAGTCAAAAGCTGATGCAGGTTTTCATCTGTAGCTTGATATGTGGGTGCATTTAAAAGTACTGCATATCATGCATTTTTCTCAGTTTCTTCTCTGGACTGGTGTCTGACTATGATTCCTTTGTAGACTGTAGTGCCATTTCTGGTGACATGTGTAACCAGATGACTCACCCCCTTTTAATTTCCTCACTTACTCTGTAGCTGCATTCCTTTCCATTGTGCAGACAGAACGATCCCTTCTTTGTTAAATGGAAAGTAATTTGAAGCTCTTCGTACTCCAGTATTTTTCTATCTTGTCATTCTAGGCAGCATCATCTGTGTTCTGCTTTGATGTGACTATGATAATATCCATGCTGAGAGCTTTGTCTACATGCCCACTGTAAAGATATAAAAAAAATATATATATATATATATATATATATATATATATATATATATATATATATAACCATGTCCATGTAGATGATAGTAGGTTTACCCCCTGACTGTCTTTTCTCAGTGCAGTCCTGATTTGGGCAGCTTTGTCCTGTGGTGTTGGAGACATGAAAAACGGCAAATGTCCTGGTATCTCAGAAGAACTAATTTGGTAATAAAGGAAAATAATTGTATTGTTAAATATGTAGTTTCTCTTATTAAATTACATAATTCAGTTAGAAGTGTCCCACTCTGGCCATCTGAAAAGGAAGCAACTCTGGAATATAGATGGCAGCCATTTAATACAGCTATGACAAACCCCCCCAGAATATAAAATGTAAGTGTTGTATTTATGCTGGAACACCTATCATGGATAGCAAAACTGCTGATTGTCTCTAATGCATATCTTATTGAATTGCTGTCTTACCATCTCTGTCTCTCTTTTCTTTTAATTTCTTTGCAAATATATTCAAAACAGAAATAAAGTAGTTATCCCTAGGAAAGACACCATTAGGTACATGTATTCCAAAATGTTATACTAATCAAGTGTGCCATAAAACAGACATATTCTATGTGAATTCAATAAAAATCTACAGAAAGACTAAGTCAGATTTCTTGTTTTTTTTTTTTATAATGTTTTACTTCCCAAAGACATTATACACAGCAGAGTTCTAAAATGATATTTATCTGAATTTAAAATGCTACTGCCATTCTGTAAGTGAGTTATGCTTATAATAAAAATGAAATTTTATGCTGCTTTGAAATCTACTGTAGCAATTTAGCTTCTTCTTTGAATTGTATTCATTTTAGACATTTATGACACTTGTGAGACACTGGTAAATAATAGTTTTGATTGATTACTTTTGCTGAGCTGCTGAGCTCAAATGTGACAGTTTCATAACTAAAATGAAAACATAGACATTATATGATTTTTTACATTGCTTTAGGAAGAATTATCTTTGAATCATATTTATTTTTCTTGTATGAATAATGAAATTGAATGCATAATTTTTATTTTTGTGAAATGGAGTATGATAATAATATACACTACTGAACAGAATGAAAGTATTAACAGAGAAACATTCCAGGGCAGTTTTCTTCTGCAGCAGTACTATTACTGTCATCTTACATTCTGTGGTCAGTTTATATCTAATCCAAGGGCAGTTAACTGCAAACTGGATGGAAGAGTTGTTAAGATTTCTGGTGTTCAGCTTTATTTTATAGTCACTGTCTGTGTGGAATTTACATATTCTTCTAGTAGTTGTGTGGGCTGTTTGGTACTCTAATTTCTTCCCACCTCCCCAAAACATTACTGCTTTAAACTGTCCAGATACATTACACAACATTCCTAAGGATTCATGAAAGCACCACTGAGCCATATTAAGGGCTGAGATAAAATGGTCATGTTAGCCAAAATAAGGAAAAGCCTTATTATTGGTTCTCTATGAATCAAAGTTAACTACCGCAATATAAAGATCAGTGCTTTCCTGGTAGTTAACTGTGGAAGCTGCATAGTGTAAGCACTGCCATCCCTCCCTCCTGAGTCACTCTCCTAAATACAGATGTACACACACACACACACACACACACACACACACACACACACACACACACACACACACACACACACACACACACACACACACACACACACACACACACAGACCACAGTCCCCTTACCTCTCCTGCATTGACCAGATATTCCCGATATGTCCTCTTGCAGCCCTATGCCATCAAGGAAGGTCAAAGTTCCAGCCATATCCCTTAAGCCCTGGTCTGTTCTCCCAACTCCTGATCCCTGTACTGGTTTAAATACCATTGCGGCACACTGAAGTTGTAAATTTTTATTGCTTGTGTTTTCTTTAACTATTATTTAAAGGGAATTGTGATAATTGTAATTGTGGGAATTAATCATGTGAATTTGTGTGGTGTATTTGACTTTTTAATGAAGTGTGTACATTAAAAGGATGGACATGTTAATTTTGTGGGGGTGTCATTTGTGACTTGGAGTTTGCTGGTATTGCCTGTTTCTGTTCGTTTCTTTTAAATGAAATGAAAAATGTCCTTTGCAAAGGATAGCATTTTCATCACTAATGGACTGAGAACTTTATCAGCTAAAATTGCCAAAGGTTCCATTATTGGGAAGGCACCTGACTCAAAAGATCTAAATGTCAGTTTTTCTTTTATGTACTTTGGGTCTTTCAAAGATGAAGGAATAACAGGGTAATTTACTCTGCAATATTAAAACAAGTTATCAACAAACAAATCTTCAGCCAAAATATTTCCTAAAATGGAGTCTACAACTTTATAACAGTTGAACAGACCACTATTATTAATATGCAGCATTCTGTAACTTATCCTTAGTTAATCCTCTGTATCCATTATAACACAGCCTTTGAAATTCGTTTTTGTTTGCCCTTAAATTAAGTCTCCAAATACCTTCCTTCATGCACAAAGTTTGAAATTTTTGAGATACTTGCTAAATAGTATTCTAGTATCCTTCTCAAACAATCTTAAATAAGAGAATATAATGGTTTAAACTGTATTAAAGTCATTATGTTTTCATTAGTTGTGCTAAGGAAAACAACTGTTGTGGCCATTATTTTTAAATTAACATCATGGCAAAACATGTTCAAAGATTTTTTTATGTCCAACACAGTTACTCCTCCTCAAAAAAATAAATGTAAATCCTTCAGGTTACATTGTTACTTCAGACAAAAACATATAATTTGTTGATTATTTAATAATTTCAGAATCATTATATTCCTTGTCTACATGTTCATATTGGTAGGCTGAAAAAAAACATCATTCTGTTTCCAATATGTCCTGTTGCCTTGAAACCTTTATTAATTCAATCATCTCTCACCGTGAATTCCATACAGTGGCATTCTGCAAGTTGATATAAATTTAATTTCTTCTGCTTGAAACAGGCCTTCCTTTTTTTCTGAAAAAAAGCTGAATATATGGTTATAGTTTACAGACCCTATTAAACAATGCTCCAGTTTATCCAAAAAAAAAAAAAAACATTTGCTGGGCATCCAAAAATAAGACTCAATAAAAAACAATAAGATGTCCAAATGAGTAGTAAAACATACCATAAGCTCCACACATAAATCGATGCAAAAATGTTCATCCACAATGTTTATTAATAAGTTAAGTGCTTTCTTCCCCTATATTACTGGGACTTCATCAGAACTAAATGCCCCTCACTAGTCAACCCTCTTTATACACAAATAAATGAATAATTAGATAATTGATTAATTACTTAAATGAACATTATACCCTAAAATTATAAATATCTGCAATAAATACTGTTGTCAATACATTTTTCATTAAAATTGTACTTGGTGTTAAATACATTTGAAATGCAATTTATTATAGATATTTATAATTTTATAATTTTAGGGTATAATGTTCATTTGTGGTACACATGCTGGTGTAAAAGGCCCTCTCTAATGTCAAGCAAGTGCACAAACACACAGATAAACACACACACACACACACACACACACACACACACACACACACACACACACACACACACACACACACACACACACACACATACATACATACACCATTTAACTGCAGTAAGAACCCCTACCTATCTAAGTACACTGACTATAGCACTCTGAATTGAAGGCAGATGCCACAGCTAATGTCTGACCTGGAGTGTCTCAGAAAACATTTTATAGGTGATAACATTAGCAGTGTCTGGTGAGCAGAATATAGCAATAGCAGTGTCCCACATGCTGATGTAAAAGATTTACTCTAATGTCAACAGAATTCAGTACTTTATGTAATTGCCATGGCAGAAGTCTGACTTATACAAAGCTTCAGGACAACTCATAGTGGATGACATCAGCACTGAATGTTGGAGAGAAGATGTTGAGATGCCTGCATAAAATCGATGTGTAGGCATGTTCAACTGTGAAGATAGTTCTAGTTCTACATGTTACCAGATTGATGTGTACGATATATCATACAACATTTGTTATTACTTTATGTAGTGTAGTTGATATATTTGTCTACAAGTACAGAGAGACCAGGGCTGTAGTGCATGGGGGGATGTAACACATGGCAGCACTGTAAATATCTGACATATTCTTAGACAGGGCCTTCATTTTGTTATGTTTATATGTGTACTTTTATTGCATGAAGAGTAAATGGTCAGTAAACAGCACTAATACATGGTAATATTTACTTTGCATAGCACAATGGTGAGCAGCGGGTTTGTGTGATGGTAGGCAAAGTGTTTGTGCTTGTGAAATACACATTTTCATTACTTTCCCTGTTTGCTTGAAGTAAAGCAGTACTCAAATGTTAGGGTCATTGCTAAAATTCTGAGAGTTAGTATTCAGTGTATGAAACACACCTGCTGCTTAGCTGACTCTGTGGCAGCAGGTTTAAATGCACTGACACATTTCTTTTTGAGCCCAGATGATACTGGATTTGAATTCAGGTGTATCTAATACTTTTAAATAAACAGTGATGATGCAATCACATTATTCTTTATATTACATTCATTATGTGTAACTGTGTGTTGATGTAGTGCAGCATGATTAAGCGGCATTGATTGGAGGTAATCACAGCACTGCAGAGCCACTCACCGTTGTTTGGCCTTGGTGCACGATCCCAAACTCTACCCAGACATAGAGACCAAAAAGTGAAGGGATCTATTGCTTTTTTGGTACTTATGTGTGTTGTGTGTGAGTCTATTTTTTGATCTGAATATAGGTGTTAAAATGGCGCAGATAGGAAAGTGGTGAAATGGGGAGCAAGCAGGAGGAAGAACAAAGGGAAAGCAATACAACAATGTGCAGGACAGAGGTAGGAAAGAAATATAGCTATCCATTTCTTCAACAGTGTAAACTGAAAATACGTGCAAAATATTAGCTGAATTTGGACTGTCACCTACAGAAAGAGGGGTGACAGCAATGCAAATGTGTTGTATAGCCAATGGACCAAATCAAGTGTGTAAAGAAGACATGTGAAATGGAGAGGTATATATAGAACATTTTTTTTTTGTGGGACAGGTGCCCATTTTTTTAATTCAGTAAGAAAGGAATGCTGGGTAGTGGACGTTGGTATTTCTGGGTCAGGTAAGTTGGGTATGTGAAGCAAATTCAAACAAACAAAACAAGACACAGAGATGGTGAGGGACACAAAATGTTGGGGGGCACCATGACTGAGGTAAGGAAGGAAACAACCCAGGCTCATGCCCATCAAACATAGAGACATTGAGAATCTAGTCCTCACCTACTGGGTTGTCATCATTGTACCCTTACTCCACTGGCAGCTGCAGTGCTTGATGTCTTCTCCTCCTCTGGGCCATGAGGGACTGCAGCATCTCCATCTGGTGTAGGTGTACACCAATAGTGGGGTGCACAACCCTATACACCAACACTGGCATCACCTGGCAGGGATGAAATCCTCACCTCTGCCACTACTCCTGGAATGGACAATAACACCAGCTGCAAGGCAGTACTGCCTGAGGATGCGGATAGTGCAGGGATAGCAGAGGTAGTGCTGCCAGCTTGGCTGCCAGATGTGCTGGGCATCAGTGCTGGAGTTGGTGGAGTGGGGAGCAGGGTGATCCACTGGGGCTGGCCTACCTCACTGTGCTGTGAAGCATTTAGTTATTGTTACAGATGGATGACATGGAGACATTTTAACAACACATAATAGAAAATAAAAAAAAAATAGATAAGCATTGGAGTGACAGTGAAAAAAGAGATAAAACAAGTACCATCATATGTAACATAAAATGAATTATCACAACTATACAACTATTTTATCTGAAGTATTACATTTAAGTATACCTCTTAACAACTAGAAACTATAATTACAGATTGCTCAAAGTAATCCTTGAAATGTGTGTGTGTGTGTGTGTGTGTGTGTGTGTGTATATATATATATATAGATATATATATATATATATATTGCACATATGCTTGGTCCAATTATACAAATTACAGTTAACAGCAGGGCATTTATTCTACTTGTATAGAGTTTAATTTATGTAATATTATTAAATAAATGCAGTATTGCGCAGTTGTTACTCATGGTATTTGAACCCACAACCTCTGACGACAGTCTTATACTTGGCTCTTAATGCTGGTTTGTGCTGCAGACTATTGCATGTATACTTGCTTTTACAGTTAGGATATCCATGCTCAATTTGCTACTACTGTATAGAAAACCCAAAAACCGATCTTGAACTTTTCTTGTGCTGCATACATAACACTTGCTTCCCTCAGTCTCTCTAATCAATCAGCATGAGCCTGGTATTTCAACTCTATTTCAGGATTAGCTGTAGATATTATGCATACCAGTCTTGCCTATATTTAGTTTTCTATGTATTAGAAATACTATTTTATTAGCATATTTACACAGTTGTGAGATGTCACCAGTTTGAAACTCAGTCAACCACTGGTTGAGCATATCTCTCTTGTACTTTTGTAGGTCAGTGAAATGGTATCTACACTGTTCTACAGCACATGGGATGACAGTTGCACTGGATACAGCCTGAGCCAAACTACTCCAAGCCTCAGACTTGTACTGGGAGCCAGAATAGTCCCCCTGCAGAAGTCTGTGGTGCTTTATCAGGAGTCTAATAAATATCCTGGACACCTGAACACCCCACCTCTGTGCCCTAAACTGGTCATCTTCCCCTGTAACACCAGTCATGTTCTAATACCAAAGCTAGAGCAATGGCAACTAATGATTTCCTACCAATTCATGTTATCACATTTACTGGTAGTGCTCAAACTGGAGCAACGATGCAAAATGCCTTTGCAAGATGTTAAGCGGAGGGCATCAGTGCTTAAGCAGGGAGGAAATAAACATTTTAAATTGGAAGGTTAATCTGACACTTCACCTTAGTTTGATTGGTGTCTGCTGCTGTAGGTTGGAAATATATTTTGTAAATTAGAAGATAAGTATTAGATGAGTTAACTTTGCAGACATGCACTGATGGCATACATTTCATGACCAAGTGCATCCTTTTTGGCTTTAAACACTGAAAAAATAGATTTTTAAAGTGTGGGATTCAAACCTATGGATAAGGGACAAAACATTTTCTTCTGCAGTGGTGATTTTCCTTCTTTGCCACAAAAGAAGTGCTGCTCAGACATAGTCATTAATAATTCATAAATACACTGACAGTTTGAGGTCTTAAACATGTATGCATGACCTGACAAGATTCTTGTATATGCTGCAGTTGTGTATGTGTCTTATTTAATTGTGAAGGCCATCTAATTCCAGATAGCGGAATTATATTCGCAGAAATATAGTGGACACTATACTCTCAGTTATACATCTGAAAACACAATAAGGGTATTTTATTGCTCATACATATAACTCATATCAGCTCCACTATCTAAAGTGTTATAAGTGAGATTGAATATAATGGGAAAAGAAGCAACAGTAAACATGTCTGAAATGTCCTGTATTAGAACCCAGGACCCTACACTTATACCTGTTGACACAATAATGTTGAAATAACAATTGTATATATTTCTGTTCATTGCTATAAACTGGACTTTCACAACAGTAAAAATAAGTTGAACACCCTGTACTAGAACCCATGACCATCTGTATTACAGCCCTACACCTACACCTGCTGCCACAAGAATGTGTTAACCACCAATGCTACTTAGTGTTTTTGCACAGTGCCTAACAGAATTAATAGAATTATCCATTTTCCATTATTCACTGTCTGTGTCCTCCTGTCTGCAGGTGTTGGATGGCTGCAGGTGTTGGTCAACTTTGTTAACCTCCTTGCATCATCCCTTAGGAGAGTTGCACAATGGAAAACAAAAATATCAACACTGTATCCTTTTTGACCTTTACAATTTTGCAGATGCCCTTTTTGCAGGTGTTCAGTCTGCTTCCTGTGTGGGCCACTGGTCCAGGTTTCACACTGCTCAGCACTGTGCAAATGAGATAAGCAAAGCTAAACCTGACATTCACTGTGTTTTTCCATTTCCCTTGTTTGTGCTAAGCCCAGCACCTCACAAACACTGGCATTAAAAAATTAATAAATAAATAAAATAAAGAGAAAAGTAGTTAAAATGAATAAAAACCATCTATGAAATAAATACAACAAAATGCTTGTTGGCACACATGAAATATATTTAAACAGGTTTGGATTTGACCTCTTACTCCAATGAACCTTCAGAACACAAACAGCTTTGCAGCAGAGAACTGAAATCATTCTGCATAAAACCAACTGCAACATCATCCACAGTACTAACAAATCATATGACAGTTATTTGTACATGTATTAATTTCATTTGTAGTGCACTAAGTGAACACAACCATTTATGATTATTGCTTGCAAAAATGCAGCTCTGTCTTATCTCTCTGTGTTTGTTGCTCATTCTTGTCTTATCTGAGGCAGGCAGTCTTCAAGGCATTCTGTATCATTGCCCTTAAAATGTGTGAGGATATTAAATGCCGATAATATACAGTTGTCAACAAATGAAGAGGAGGTTGGATGTTACTGAACAGAAACTGTGAATTGTGTGCTGCTTACTTACATTTCAAACCTTGATACAATTGCTTCTGTACTTTGTAAGTCTAACCTGGATGACACACCCACTGGAGGTAGGGCAGTCTGAACTGCTGTTGTGTTTTCCTTCTCCCTACCAGTAATCATTTACAGTTGCAATCCATTAGCAGCAAACACTGAGGGAGTGCCTGCCCTATGTTTACATCTGCTTTACGGAGCCAAGTATTTAGGATTCGGCAATTGTAATAAGTTCACACCTCATTTGCATCTTCACCATGCTCATAGCCCTCAATCTACACCATAAAAAGGCAACCGTGTAGCTAGGGAATCTGAAGGTGAGGAGACTTGTTTATGTGGATAACAGAGAACAGGATATTACTTTGGTATATATCTGCATAGAAGACCACTGACCTTGAGAAGGCATGCTTGCATTTTTCAGCTATATAATGCATATGCTGAAATGTCATAAAGAAAAATTTGTTAATATATATATATATATATATATATATATATATATATATATATATATATATGTATATGTGTGTGCATTTGCATTAGCAAGTGCTACTTGTATTTATATGCATTTCTTTGAAGTGTAATGATGGCATGGACATATCTGTCAGGGCATTCCACTTTCTTTGATGTACAGCCTTATTAACTATCATCACAACTGCTACTGTTACAACTGTTTTTCTATGTACACTTTTCTATTGTTATTTCCATGAAATGGTAAATGTCCTATATTGTCAATGACACAGGGGAGTGCTGGCTACAGGTATACATGATTGACAATACCTTACAATGGAATGTTCTGTGTTAAATCAGTTCATTTGATAGCACTTTTAGGATTTCAGTGATGGTTTATTTGCAAAATGTATTTGCCTGTTATTTTGGAGGTGGGGAGCAAATTTGCATTTCTGTTTTGGCACAAACAATGATATGTTGCTATTGTTACTCTCCTTGTTTTGCATTCAACCTTGCTTTGTGTGTGAATGCAATATGTTACAACCACACAATTTTTTTATTTTATATTTCAATATCTTGACTGTTTTGTGTTTCTCCAGTGGGTAATAGTGGGTAATAGTGAAATGCTCCCTTTTTATATGTTATCTGGAAACAGGACTTTTAGTTATGTGATACTTATGTGTACTATTCTTCTGTTATGTTTTAGGACACCTAGGACATGGCACCCAGGCATCTTGGGTCTATATTATATGAACAAAAGTTCATAAAATCGATCGCTTTAATGAGCGAAACCAAAAACAATATTGTGGATGGCTGCCACCCCCACACCCCCTGCTAAATATATATTCCATCTCTGAGATCGCACTACAGTGAGGAAAGGGAAAATACTCCAATCTTCACTGTAATGCAATCCCACAGCACACATCTCAATTTCTGTGATTTTCACTCCTTAGAGCGATTGATTATATGAACTTTTGTTCATATAATATAGAGCCAGCATCTCAATCCTCAAAAAAAAAATCTTCAGTGACCGTATGAATCAAGTCATTGTGGAAGCTTTTAAGTAACATGGTGCCTTTCTGCTTGAGTGGGGACATAGAGATCATACCTCTCAACCTGGAAACATCAAAAATCTGGACAAGGCCCATGAAAAATAGGTATAAATCTGTACACTGATTAACATCAAATTTGCATACATCATTATGTAATCCCACCCACTCCAATGGAATTGTGGGATATCAACTTTCAAATGCAAACTGAAGAACAGACAACCAAAATAAGGCACCAGAGTCCCCCTGCAGCCATTCCAATGTCCCATTACCTGTCTATTTCACCCCATTTACCATAAACACTAATGTGTGCATACTGCTTTACTTCTACAATGATTATTTGGATTTTATTTTTACATTTTATAGCACAATGCACAAACACTAATAGACATCTGCTAAACAAAGCAATACTGTCTCACAATGAAAATAAACTTGGCACTAAGACTTTTCTGCCCTTGAAACTCACATTCATTGAAACAGCATTGAAACCCACACACCACATCCAAGAAAATGCATCTGGCCAGTGGTGGATAAAGATGACCTTTTTGCTGTTTTCAAATCATTGGTCCATTGCACACAAAACAAGAAACATACATGTGTTCTTTGATGCACCTTCCTGACTGTATTAAATTATATTCCTTGTATAATACCGCACACTTGTTAGACAGAGCGCATTATAAACTTGTTGTTTGAACATTTTTTCCAGTAGGCAATGAAACAAAATGCATGAATCAATAATGACAAAACTAAAAATAAAAATAAAATTCTGCATTCCAGGACCCTGTGCCCTACAGTCAGAGCAACACACCACTATGCCAAATCAACAGTTTCCTGAAAGATAGGAAGACTGAAACTTAAATGGCTATGATGTAATGAATTCAGTTCTCACTTCTCACCTTAGCTCTCAACCTCTTAGCACAAAAAACCTGGACAAAGCCAATAACGGTTGAATACAGCCCCAAATAGGGACACATTTCAAATACTGATCTGATAAACTTAGAAAATTGCTAGAATAAATGGTTTTGTGTTACCATTTATTTTCTGAATAATATGAAGTCTGAAATTCAAATGCTTGTCATTATTTAGTGAATTCATTACTTCAGTGATTTGCCACAAAAAATCCTGAAAACCATAGATTTTATAGGTTCATAGGTTCATACTAGGCTATCTGCCCGAGGGCATTTACAAGCCTAGCCCATAGTTTTGTGGCTTACGCCACCCCTTTAGTATGGGGAACTATACCCATTATTTTGCTGTGCCTCTGTTGAGCAGTGACACTGAGGTAATCCCTGGGGTATATCTGCGATCTCCCATCCATTGGTCAAGATTTCTCTTGAACAAGGCCAGCGAGGTGCTCTGCCTCACATATACCGGGTTTTATTCCACAGCATAGGGAGTCTTTGGGTGATGAATCTATCCCTCCAGCACGCCCTATTAATAGCCGCGTCGAGGTTTAAGTCTCCCGCCTTGTGGCTCTGATGGATCTAGATTTTTTAGGTGAAGCATATTCATCAAATCTGGGTTTGACATGGCCTTGTATGTTAGGCAAAGGTCACCTCTGAGCAGCGGTAAGTACTGAATAGAGCTGGAGTTCTTTCAGTCGGGCAGCATAGGACAGATGTTTGAGACCCTTTATCCTTTTGGTGAGGAACTTTGTGGCCTCCAGCTGCTGCAAGTGTCGGGTCAGATACATTCCGATGGGGCATTGTACTCAGTCATTGGTCTGATGAGTGATGAGTATAGGAGACTATGACCTCCCTTGATCTAGATGAGAATCCTTCATGATAAGGTGGGCAATGTAGAAGGTCTTCCTAACTACTTTAGCTACATGGGTGTCGAATGACAGACTACTATCAACCTGGGTCCCCAGGTCCCTGATAACTTCTTCTGTACTCAGTGGATTGCCACCTATTTGGTAGCTAGGTAACCTTGTTTTTCCCAAGGGTATGACTATGCATTTTTGGCATTTAACTTTAGGCCATGGCTCTGGCACCAGTTATCCGTCTCTGTGAGACCCTTCTGAAGGATATCTGTGTCAGATGTGTTTTCTACTATGGCGCCCAGTTTGCAGTCATCTGCAAACTTTGTCAGCCATAACCCTCCTGTGTTTGCTTGTACCCAGGACTGAGCCCTGTGGTACACCACTTGTGACAGGCTTTGAGTCTGACATGGCGCCAGCAACTCTGACCCTGTGGGTTCTGTCACTCAGCCAGTTTGCAACCCATCTTGTGATGTATGGGTTAACATTTAAGCTGATGAGTTTTTCAATGATACCCGAGTGGGGTATTGTATCAAAGGCCTTAGCCAGATCGAGGTAGGCTGTATGGACTGCCTTTCCTCATCAATGGCTTTGGTGACTGTTTCAAAAGTCAACCAAGTTTAGAAGGCATGATCTGCCTTTGACAAAGCCAAACTGGGATGGATCCAAAGTCTGCAAATTCCCTATGTCTTTATTTATGAGGTCCATTGTGATCCTCTCCATGGCTTTGCATATAAGGCTTGTCAAGCTAATGGGGCGTAATTTTCCAGGTCGGTGGAGGCACCGCCTTTGTGAAGTGGGACCACAGTTGCAGTGCGCCACCCCTGGGGTACGATCCAGAGGTAAGACTATGATTAAACAGCTGTCCTAGCTGTGGGTTTAATTCCTGTTGAGTTCGTGGGAGCACACAGCCGGGACACCATCAGGTCCCATGGATGCTGTGTTTTTGCTTTGGAGAGCAGTTCTCACTTCTGGAGATGTTTGGGGGCTGCAATCGCTTGGTATAGATATCTCTCCGAACCTGTCAGCCAGTATGTTGGCAATGTCTGTAGGATCAGTAATCTTCACATCATTTTGAACTAGTTCTGAGCATATCTGGGAGTTTCCTCCCAGGTTTCTAACATAGCTAAAGAAGGCCTTATGATTGTCTTTGAGTCTTTAGCTATTTTCTCTCAAAATTTGCTTTGGATGATTTTATGAGAGCTCTTAGTTTTTACTTATAGTGATCAAGGGTGTCTTACCTTTTAAGGATTTTGCTCTATCTTGTAGTAGCTTCCTCCTTTTGTTGTAGAGTTTGTTTATGGCTGGGGTCCACCAGAGTGGAAGAGTCTTTGTTTTGCTTGGGATTGCCTTATCCATGCAGTCCTGCAGGTGCTGGTAGAAGGCATTTGTAAGTGATTCAGCGGCTTGAGTACTGTTTTCCGTCGGCCTCCGGGCCTTAAAGAGGGCCACACTAGTCTTTAGAAGTGTGAAGTCGGCTTTGAAGTTCTTTACTGTGGTCTTTTATTTCAGGTGGGGTGGGATGAGGACCTCCGAGATTAGTTTGTGATCTGATCTCACCAGTGAGGGGTATACTTCCGGTGTTGAACATTGTGCTCCCATGTTCGTGATGATGAGATCAAGTATGTTTTCTCCTCTTGTGGGGATGGTGACTAGTTGTTCCATGGCATTTGAGTTTATGAATTCCAGGAACTTTTGGGCTAGGGTGTTTGGGCTTGAGTAGTGTTCCCAGTCTATATTAGGGTAATTGAAGTCACCTAGTATGATGGTGTTTGGTGATACATTTATCCCCTCTAGTGTTTTCAGGAAGGCCATGTGAGGTTCCTGAGTTTGTGAGGGTGGCCTGTAACATGCTACAATTTGCAGAGCAGTCCTGCCTATGGTTAATTGCACCTGGATGGTCTCCGATGCATCGTATGCTGCCACCAGTCTTGAGGTGTGGGTGTCTTTGATGAATATGGATACCCCCTCCTTTCTTGGTATTGTCCATGATAAGAGGTACAACCTGATAGTGCTGGGGTGCTCTCAGGAGCCTTGAACCAGGTTTCTGTCACTGCACAGACATCGATGTTCTCCATACTGAGAAGGGCCTCGAGTCGAAAGGCATTTTGAGATTTAGACTTCTGGCATTGAGCAGCATTACCCTTAGTTTTTCCTTTTTGTGTTCTAGGGTGGTAGGTTTAGAATTTGAGCCTTGCCTAAAAAGGCACTATGGGGTGGCAAGAGCCTTTGCCAATATCCGGAATCCCAGGGTGACAGGTGCAAGCCGTCCCTTGCGAAACGGCTTGTCCAGCATGTCATCCCAGGCAAACAGACATTGGATCCCTTTGAATGACACCAGAGTTTAAGCCAATTGTTAAAGCTGATCATCTTATCTCTGTATTGTGGCATCATTCTTGGTGAAGGTAGGATACTGCTCAAGGTCAGGGTCATACCTGCCTGGGCTACATAATCAGAGAGCTCCTCAATGTCACTTTTCATGTAGTCCAAGGAGGGTACCCCCAGGTCGCTTACACCAGCGTGGACAATGACTGAGTCATATTTGTACCTGCTGTTGAGAGACCTGAGTGCTTGCGTTATGTGGCGGATTCTAGCCCGACAGGCAGCTTACTGTGACCTTCTCCTTACTCAGTCTGGTGAGCGGGACGCCAGTGTGTCTGACTATGGAGTCACCAATGACTAGTGTGTCTGGCATTGTGTTTGGCCTTAAGGGCTGTGACTGTTTGACACTCTGACTGTGAGGTCTATGTGTTGCAGGTGTTGTGTTCTGAGGTGGTGGTTGTTTGGGTGTCTGCTTTGGTGGCCTCTGCTGTTTTGGTAGAATGTCTTTGTGTGTTTATGTGTATGATTTGAGGTTGTGATGGTACTATGTGAGACTGGGTCTATAGTGTGTGGTAACCTTCTCCTCCTGACTGGTCTTGCCAGTCCTATGTTGAGAGAGCTCAGCCTCCAGTTTGGCGTGGCCGATAGTTGCATCTCTCATGAGGCAATTGTAACATTGCCTCAATATTCCCAGGTTCACCAGCTGAGCAGGAGAAGACACTAGCAACTGATCCCGACATGCTAGAAGGACTAGACAAAAAACTTTAAAAGAGATTCCGGGACGGAGAGTCCGAATCCGGGGACGGAGTGACGGGGGTTTGCCTTTTGGGGTGCTATCTATAAGAGTGCCGTATCAAGGTAATAAGTACTGTAGGAGCAAGTGCTAGGTTTAACAGATAGAGAAAAGTCTACTTGGAGTCAAGTAGAGATGATCTTTTAGGTATTAGAGAAAGTGCTAGTAACAGGGATGCTTAAAGGTAAGATTGAAAAGAATGCACTCTGCAGTGTGCACTAGAGAAGTTAGATATGAAAGTAGGTAACTTGAGTTTTACCTGTTTAAAAAGTTAAGGTTTAGTGGAGAGTTACTATTTTTAAAACAGCAAGATGGACTGAAAGGTGGTTACTTTTGTATTTTGGTACTATGAAATACTGTAGGATGGCCAATAAATTTAAATAATTGAAGGTGGGATTTCAAAAGTGATGGTTTTGTGATTACTCACATAAGCCAGTGAAAGTAGAGAGAAATGAGATATATGGTCAGATTAACATAAGAGGCGGGCAACTAGAAAGACAGTGGTATTTAACAAGACAACTTAAATGGGTGGGAGGGAGGGTTGAAGTTTTAATATGCTGTTAAACAGAATGCAAGCAAAACACAAGGTAAAGAAAACAAACTACAGTATTCAAAATATAGAAAGGCAATACAGAAATACAAAAAATAACAGCAAACAAACCTTTCCTTCACAGCAAAGTGTAGCAGAGTCTGGATGAGCCTTTCTGGTAAAGCTCTGAAATGTTTTAGTTTACTCCTTAAATAGAAATTTTAGTTCCTAGATCCACTGAGGATCAGATCAAATATATGAGGCATAAATTCACAAGTGGTCATGGCTAGGGACTTTAGGCTCTTTTTACCCTGTACCCAAGGTACAGGGTTTGAGCTTGAGTACCTCTATCCACTAGGTGTATTAAATTGGGGGCATTTACACACACACACACACACACACACACACACACACACACACACACTCATTTCCGCCACTCACAGATACTGTTTCCCACTCGGTGATCCAACAGAAATGCATTCAAAGTGAGCCAGCCAGCCTGAAATGTGTGCACTGAGCCCTTGAGCTCAATTCTGACAGACTGGTAGCCCTGACAGAGCTGATATCATCACACATGTGATGATGTCAGCTCAAAAAAAAAAAAAAAGGGGGGGGGGAATAAAAAAAGCTGAGAAAAAGTCAGAAATGAAGGGGTGCCACTCAGGAATCATGGCACCCCATTATTTGGACCCCAAAACTTGGTAAAAACTGAGTAATTCGGTATGGTTGGGAGGTTTGATGGAGATATGTCAGGCAGAATCCAAATTTGGCAGCAGGTAGTTGCTGATGTGAATGCAGTAGGTGGCCACATCATGACATATGATCAGGTTTGCCCATAAGGCCACTAACATGATTTCATCTGCACAAAGGCAAACATCTGCAGTGGCCAGT
Organism: Protopterus annectens; assembly: GCF_019279795.1. Classification (NCBI taxonomy): domain Eukaryota; kingdom Metazoa; phylum Chordata; order Ceratodontiformes; family Protopteridae; genus Protopterus; species Protopterus annectens. Next base: position 336,253,945 of record NC_056726.1, read on the forward strand.
GATTGGATGGGTACTGGGTGACCTGCTACACAGCCAGCACTAACAGCAAATGAACAGTTCCTGTCCACTGTCAAGGATCCAGATAGCTACAAGGAAAGTTCAGAACAGCATGTCCTTGACACTGGTAAAGTATTGACAGCAATACCTAAGTTCTGCTTAACAATACATTTGCTTGGGGAGGTGTTGTAGATTGCTATAGTTAACAACACATTCTGATTTATTACTCATGGGCTTAGATTGGACGTGTTATCCAAGTTCTTGCTAAAAGTATCATTAATGGACATATAAAGTTCAAAAAGTTTTAACCTCCTGTGTTACTGTTAATTGTGATGATCTTGTCCTTAACTTTGCTTAACTTTTTCCAGGACCATCATCCATGGGATGCATAGCAACAACTGCATATGTTAAGTCAAATATCTTTTTTGTCAGTAGTGATGAGCAGTTCAAAGAAATCTATTATTTTATCCATATGTATGATATGGGTGTCAGGACTGTTGTGTGTATTGCTGTACTGTCTGTAGTAGTGCCACCACTGTTAATTTGTTAGCATACATTTGATTATGGTAGTGAAGCTATTAATTTCTTTCCCGTCTTTGTTCCATATTATTACAGGTAATCCTGAAAGTGGAAATATAGGACTCTTCCCACTTGATGTCAGAGTATCGGCAGCCTCTGATGATGATGGTGACCAAACAGAGGCACAGTTGCAGGGTGCAGTGGTTTAATCTGAGACTGTGGTTGACATTCAGCCATCCCTCTGTAATTCCATCTGACACAACCAGTAGGCCTATGCCAACCCATTACAGTGAGTTCTCAGATGTTGGACAGGTGGAGGGTGAGACACTCAATTGGGGTAGTGTGGCTACTGCGGCTTCAGTGCCTGTTGACTCTGGCCATAGCCAAAGTGTAGGTGAGGTGCCACGCAGGAGGGTTGTTAGGGCTACTTGGAGGATGCCTGCTGTCCATCCTCCACCTGATCCAGGTGCATCTTCCCATGCTACTCAACACATGTTTAGGGCCATCATGGAGGCACAGGCATGTTTCTATAGGTCTTCCAGAGAAATGCTTAGGGTTGTAAATGTAGCACAGGTCAACATGCATGACTGCCTCCACAGTGTTGCTGATTCATTGGATAGGATGTATTACACTTTAGAATGGGCGGTGTCTGTGACGGAACATCTGCTGGGAGGGGGATGACATCCTTGTGGGTGTAGGTCAGCCATATTATCTGCTGTTAGCCAACATGGCTGTGCCCTGTCACACTTCCATAGTGGCACTACTTCCACTGCTCCATCAGTGGTTAAGGTATCCACACCCAAACATGGCAGGCCAGGGGGTTATGGTCCAGGCAGTCCTCATAGGGGAGCTCTTCGAGCAGACATCAGTCATGTTCAGATAGCAGGAGTTCATCTGACCATTGGTGTGGATGAGCAAATGCAACTTTTGGCAGAGCCAGTTCTCATGGCCAAGCATGACAATGATGAACTGCCATCTCTACCATGCATGACTCACACCTGTCCAACATACCAAGATATAGAGTTAGCACAGAGCTTGGCTGTATTCATGCAGACACTCTCACATCAGTTTCACCTGGAGGACCCACACAGACCCACACACAACAGTAACTTCAGCTCTGATGCCTAAAGTTCACCTTGTCTCACTGGTCATTTGTTACTTTATTCAAATGTCTGCCTGCTTCGTTCTTACTCACACACACTCACAGAACTTTTGTGTCAGACTAGGCTTTCTGATGCCCCCCCACCCACCACAACACCCTGAGAAAGTGATATTAACTGTGCCATATCCTTGTTTTGTATATTTTGGATTCAGGGATATATAACATTTGTATCTGCTGATCAGGGTGCATAGCTGACCTGTATATCTACGTTTTTGTTGTTGTTTTGCTATTTGTATCTTTGATATATTTTGGTCTTAGAAAGTTAGACAATTGATAGAATAAAGCATTTTTGCATCTGTATTGTTAATGATATTGTGGGGGTTGTGAAGTCTGAAACTGAAATCTGTCTCATTACTTTCTAACTTCTCTCTTTACTGATTTTCCAGTACAAAAGTATGGTGCTAAATTGAAGACATTCGGTGACCATCAGTACTTTTGAGAGGTATGACTGTGTTAATCTTTGATGCCTGAGGCCTACTACTCGATATATGACGCATATAGTCACATAAATCTCTGCTATCACATGTTAAAGTCATTTCTGTAAAAATCACCACCTTTTACTTACTAACATTACCAAGTAACAACATGAAAGGATATGCCATTCATTTGTGTTATTACACAATACACTACAGGTTCAAAACTTACCTTGTAAGTCCAGCATTTGCAACAGTTTTAGTTCAGGGCTGACTCTGATTAATGCTAGCAGCACACAGCCATTAAATGGGTAGGAAAAGGTTGTGAATGTTGCCTGGCATCAATGTTACTATATGTATGTGGGTAGGAGGAAGATTTTAGCCCTTTAGGTGGAGAGTGAGTGTGCTATGCATTGCCTCTTGGCCAATACGAGGGCATATTGAGCATGCCTCTGTCTACCTACACCCACAGCAGCTGCTGGTTCCTCCTCTGACTGCTCACCTGCTTGTGGCTCTGGTGACCTTGCTGTTGGTGGTGGGATGTGTGTCCCTTCCCCTTGTTGATCCTGCTGAAGCTGCTTTCTCAGGATGATGCAGTGTAACATGGCATGCACATTGAATATTTCAGTGTATGTCTGTGGATTGTACTGCAAGGTGCCCCAGATGTATCTAGGCACTGAAACCATGACTTGAGCAGCCCAAACACATGCTCTATGATATTTTTGGTTTGAGCGTGTCTCTCTTTATGGATGGCATTCTTGTGTGTGTGTGTGTGTGTGTGTGTGTGTGTGTGTGTGTGTGTGTGTGTGTGTGTGTGTGTGTGTGTGTGTGTACGTGTGTGCGCATTTGTGATAGGCATCATTAGCCATGGTTCCAATGCACAACCTGCATCCCCCAGTAAATGACCCTGTGAGATATCCCTCTTAGTGAACATCTGATGCAGTGGAAGGTGTGCCAGATATGTGAGTCATGGTAATGGCCTGGGTTGCCAGCACATACAATCAAGATGATTCCCTTGGCATTGCACATGACTTGGCAGTTAATAGAGTAAAAGCCCTTTCTACTTATGTAGAGCCTTCCCAGTTCCCCAGGTGGTGCCTTAATTTCTATATGTGTACAAACTATGGCACTCAGTACTCCAGGGTAGTGTGCTACAGGGGAGAAATCCATATTTCAGGCCCTGTCCTCAGGAGTATGGGGAAAATATATGTGGACACTGGCATGTTAGAGCATAGCATTCAAGGGGTGATGGAGGATCCTGGATGCTGATGCCTGTGACACCGCCAGCATGTCCCATGTTGGTCTCTGAAAGATTCCTGTAGCTAAACTTTTAAGTGCTAACATACTGTTGTCTCCATTGGTATGGGTTCCCCTCAGTTTACCCTGGCTCTGAGTTGAGGACGACAGAGGTTGCAGAGTTCCTGTAGTGTGTCTCTATCCACCCTATATCACTCTACAATTTCCACCTCATGCAGATTGTGACAACTTAAACAGGGACTGAAAACTCTTCTCCTTCTTGGCCGTGGTCTGTTAGCAGCAGCAACAACATAGACTTCAGCCTGTTGCACATACACATGAATTAAAGCAACAGCAGCCACTAACATTCTTCCTGTGCAGACTCCTTTCCGTAGCTGTATTCCAGTAGGTTTTGGAATTCGCAGGGAAATCCAGCACTGAGTCTACATGGTTGCTTTACAACTTGTTGAACAGCTCCTCCATCTTGGATTGATTGATTAGCATACAGTTCAGTTGTATATGCTGTAATTAGCATGCCACAGTGTTTACCTTATTTGCATGACAGACACACAGTGTAAACAGACTATATAGGGTTTATTGAATCTGGTCAAACATCTTTTGTCCTTTTATTTCTTTTTGGACTTCATCGGGCTGACTATGCATTGACATCCAAGTCATGTGTCTATAAAACAATCTGTTGCATGATAAAACTTAACCAATCAATGAAAAGCTTAATTAATTAATATATTACTTGATTATCCTGGATTTAAAAGCAGGTTCAGTACTAAAATACTATTAAGACCAGTGGGCTTGTTGTCCACCAATAATATCTTCTAACACAATCTTCTATTTCCAAAAGGCAGTTTCAAATTGCTACATATAACATCAAAGTGACATTATCCAAAACAAAGAATAAAAATGTTTTAAACTGGACACATACATTTTGATATCTATATAAAACACTGCATTCTTCAAGTTTATTCAACAGAATTAGTATGATGTATTTTCCGTGATTTTAGCTTCCTCATGATTTTTCCTACATAAAAGGAATTAATTACACATTTGTCAGGACATCACATAAATCATACTCTTAGTGTTAAAATTGTTATGATTGTCACAACCATATTTTACCTATGGAAAATCTAAAAAAATGGATTATTTAAAACAAATATATAAGCAATACAAATTCCACTGGAAAAAATGATATTGATTCATAATTCATAATTATTTATAGCATAATCACTACCAAATTCTAATGAAGCTTTTAAATTATTTCCTCCTTCCATAGAAAATATTGAATTTCACCAGTAACTCTAGTAATAGCAAAGTTTAGTTTTTAAATTTTCCATTAGCCCATCAGTCTCTGTCTAACACCACTACTAACAACATAAATTTCTAAACAAATCTCAGTGTCATTTTTTAATATGGATATCCAGTCTATTATCATAGGAATCCACTGGAAAAGGTAAATATTTAACACTTCTATTTTCCAAAACAAGCTCTTCACTTCTTCTTGTATATGGGGATCCTGGTTAAATCTGTTTAAGGGGTGGCATATAATTAAAGACAAAAGACATGTATAGAGTTAATAAATCCCATGGTATTCTTCAGTTTGTTGAATATACATGATGGTTTGATAAATGTTTGTGTGGAAAAAGAAAATGTATTGTGAAAACTATTCAAATATAATTAAATTTAGGAACACATAATGAAAGGAAATAAGATGGAAATGTCTGAACATTGTGGTATACATCTATAGCAAACCAAAAATGCTACAATAAAAATTTAACACAGAATGCTTCCAGTATGAGTAGATAAATTCCAGCTTGCTGAAGACTTTAGTCACCGAAACTGCACTCCCCTAAAAAAAAAAAAAAAAAACACACATTTTGCATGTTTATTGGAGGGAGCAAGCCCCCGCACCCATCGAAAGTACATTTCATCGAAACATAAAAGATCAAACTCACTTTCGCAAAAGTGCATTTTATCAAAAATGCACTTTCGCCAAAAAAAAAAAAAAAAAAAACAGTACTCACATTTATGCAGGGGGCAAGAACCTTCTGCACCCCCCCATGTGGGGTCTGTGGCAAGAACCTTTTGCACCCCCCCATGTGGAGTCTGTGCCTACCCCCCCATAATTTAATAGTCTCACTCCGAGATTGCACTATAGTGGGGAAAAGGGAATATTTCTTTATCCCCGCTGTACAGCGATCTAAGCAACAGTTTGCTCAGTTGTACAATCAACAGTACATGTTAATGTACAACTAAATCTACATGCAAACAACTCAACTATTTGCTTAGTCACCTTTCAGCGAAAGGGCATTTTCAACAAAATGCACTTTTGCGAAAGTGAGTTTGATCATGTTTGTTTTGATGAACCGTACTTTCAATAATAAGACCAGGACCTATATAATATATATATATATATATATATATATATATATATATATATATATATATATATATATATATATATATATATATATATATGCCAACTCCATGGTTGCCACAACTCAGTGAAGGGGAAAATACCTCCAAAAAGGGCATCACTGCTGGCACAACTTACCAACAGTGACTTCCTATGTAGGAGCTCTGATCCCTGTCAAATTGAACTTTGGGAAAATGACATTCAAGAGTTTAATCTTCATCCACCCACAGGTTAACCACATAGAATATTTAAAACAAAAATGTAGGAATTGATGTAGGAATTGGTAAACAAGAGTATTGCAAGTTTTCTAGATGGATACATAGGAAAATGTGAAAAATTAATAAGTGAGGGATGTTTCTGGAGAAAGTCCTCAGATACACTGGCAATTAAAGCAAATACAAATAAATGGATGAAAGTAAACATCATAGATAGTTGCAATGTGTATAAACAATATAAACATCAATGTATGTATTTGCTAAATGCCAAAAAAGTTAAATTAAAGATGATTATATGTGATATATATGAAAGGTTACCTACACAGAACATTCAGAAAAAAAACGTAGGATTCAGTATACAAATACAATGCAAGTTTTCTATATGGATGGAAAAAATGGCTATTTAGCTAGACATATGGGAAATAGGGGGCTTGTCTAAATGAGGGGACATCTGGGGAGAAAGTCCTCAAATAAACTGGCAATTAAAGCAAATAAGTATAAATAAATGGATGAAAAAAATGTAAGAATGATTGCAATGCGGTAGAAATGACATAAGCAACCATGTATGTATATGCTGAATGCAAACAGAACAGCTAAAGAATTCTGGGAGAAAGTGGCAACTAAATTAAGAACAGGGAATTAAAACCACGAAATTGGAGATTATTATATATAGAGTATTTGAAAACGTAAAACATTCTGAAGAAATTGTTAGGGTTTTGATGGCATCAGAATGCCATTTATGGAAGCAGTGATATAAGGAGCTCAAATATGATAAGCAGTGTAATCTAAATGAAATGTTGAAGAAGAAAAAATATTGGATATGGAAAAAAGAGAGTAGTTGAAAAAAGAAAATGTGTAGGAATTTGTAAATATTGTATAGCATTTTGTTTATTTTGTGAATTTATAAATATAGGTAATTTAAAAAAATACATTGCACATAGTCTTGTTGATAAGTGGCATTGTATATTCTAAATCCACCTGAGTTAGCACCAAATCAGGCAAATAAGACCTTGGCTTAACATCAAATCCAAAGATTGGCACAGCATCTCCCCATGAAGTACTGCAGTGTTGGCACTAGAATCTACATGAAATTGCTTGTGTGTGTGTGAAGGGAACCCACCAGGTTCTAGTCACTTTATAATTGTCCCCTCACTTACCTAGTTTTTCCTGCTCTGTGAAAATTAGGACAAAAGACCTGTACCTACTATTATAACAGCACCCTTATACAGTTGAGATATAAGGTCTCCCAAATGTAAATAATGACCCAAATGCATAAATGAAAGAAAATAATTTGGTAGTCTCTATATGCATTGCTCACTAGAGATAGCACCTAAAATATACCCATCTAAAATGAAAAAAAAAAAGTTCTCTCTGCACTTACTAGGAATGGCCTTCATTTTGTTAATTTCATGTGGCCTGACTGCTTGGAGATAACGTGTTGGAAACAGCAATTAGATAAAAAATTGCAGAATCACAGGCAGATACATGGGTCATGGTCACATAAGAAGTCTAAGTTGGTCATTATTCAAGTAGGGGACAGAAATCTTAGTTGCTCCACCATATGTGAGAGACATCTAGCCATGCCTTTCGCATATGCCAGTAATAGAAGCACTGACATTCATAGCTAGTTGCTAGGCTTGCAGTCTATAAGACCACTGAGGAGCCTAGCCCATTTTCCCAGTTTAACCCTCACCACTGCCCAGTTAAGTGATTTGCTTAAAGTCATCCAGTAGGCAAATGAAGGCTGAGAGACTCAAACTTTTTACTACAGGAAGTATCTTATTAACAGCTCACAGTGTTAGACATTCTAAGTGAGACACATCTGCCAATTCAAAAGGCTTCATAATTTTGGTGCAGATTATAATATCTAAAGACTGACTTTAAAGATGAGGCTTCATAATATTAGTGCAAATTATAATATCTAAAGACTGGCTTTTAAAATGATGTGACAGACAGGGCTTTCAGTGGCTGATAGACAAATATGAGCTCACAGCCTACTTTGCAGCTACTAGGCTGCATAATTTCGTCTCAAATAGATCATGGCCTGCAAGAGACATTTGTTACCTTTCTTCAGCTTATTTTAGACATAATCCAAATTCAATAAACCTGAGAAACTTAGGAAAATTAGGTGAATTTTAGGTCTCTATATATAAAGTGACTATGTTGAAGTAATCCTATTCCTGGAGGGCACTGCAATCTTCAGTATCACAAAAACCAAACTTGTGGACACCTATTGTTTTTTTAGAGATTATGGGTTATTGTGGCTGTCATTGTTGTAGACCTAGAGGAGAGGTATTTGACTTTCTTTAGCAGCTCAGCAATATTTGAAACCTCTTTCTAGAGGATTAATCTGCTCATCTTCATTCATGCAGCAAAATCACATGTCTTAAACAGATTGTATCCCCTTTACAGCAACATAGGCTTTATACGTTTTATCAGTTCAGTAATTAAATATCTTCCTTCATGTATCCATATATGTAGTATGACACAGATCCATCTCCCATACCACAACTCTGTGGTCCACTTCCATTGCCATGTTTTGTTTCTTGCAGTGCTTTATTGAAAAGTCAACACTGTGACATCTGAAGGTGAATTATCTTGACACACAGTGATAAGGCTAGAATCAGGTTTTTGTTTATTTTCTTTAAGTTTAAAATGCAAATACTATTATTTTAATTAAAAAAGCATTTCATAGTCATAGAAAAGCTTAATTATTTCCTTAATGAAAGTAATATACTAAGGAAATAATTGCAGTAAACATTAAAAGTCTTAAACGTACCCAACTGAAGTTGAATCCAGAAATGAGCAATGTCACTATATACTGACTTTCCTCTGTCATATAGTAATAGGTTATCATTAGTCAATCCATGACCTGTTATTAGTTCTAATAAAAATGAACACCTGAGACACAGAGAGGAAACAAATTAGAATGCAACTGTATACACCCACTGTTTTATATATATATATATATATATATATATATATATATATATATATATATATATATATATATATATATATATATATATATATATATATATATATATATATATATATATATATATATATCTATATATATATATATATATATATATATATATGTATATATATATATATATATATGTGTGTGTGTGTGTGTGTGTGTGTGTGTGTGTGTGTGTGTGTGTGTGTGTGTGTGTGTGTGTGTGTGTGTGTGTGTGTGTGTGTGTGTGTGTGTGTAGGGTGGTGCAGTGGTTAATGTTGTCACCTCACAGCAAGAGGTTCTCCGGTTCGATTCTCAGCTGGGGTGCCTTCTGTGTGGAGTTTGCATGTTCTCCCTGTGTTCACGTGAGTTTCCTCCGGGTACTCCGGTTTCCTCCCACATTCCAAAGACATGCATCTGGAGCATTTCTCCCTGGGCCTTTGCTGAAAACAGGCTCTGTGGAACTTAGTCGGACTTTCCCGGTCAACAAATGATAAATAAATAAAAAATAATTATATTAGTTCCACGCATGCACCAACTCAAAGAAGGAAGAACACTCTCAAAACAATGGAATAACTGCTAACACACACTAAAGCAACAATCAGCATTGTGTTCCTTAACATCTTGTGCTTTGGGAAATTGAAGTCTGGGGTCTGTAAAGTTGGCACCTAGTGGACACACTGCTGCTATTATGTGAGAGAAACACATACATTGGATGATATTTATGTTATTTCTTAAGCACTTGTCATCTGCGGAGAGAAGACAAGAACAGACTATATGATCTTCAGGATGGATTTCACTTTCAGATATAAATACACAAAATAAACTAGTGGGCATTGCTAAAAGCATGTGCTGCCCAAACCAATGATTTATGTGACATTTTCTTAATAACATTTGAGAGGTAGGAGTATGAATACTGAAGAAAACGTTCTTCTCCTGGTTGGAGACTATCCCTGTGTGAACTGCAAGCTGTGGCCAAAAGGGATTGTATTCTGAATTGCACAAAATGTGATTCAGAAACACATTAGTCGTAATGAGGAAAGAGCTCATTATTGGCTAATTAGCACACCTCTGAATCATGCGGTGTTACAGCTAGTGATAATCAGCACTTCCCTTTAGTAATCAGCACTGTTGGCCCATGCATCACATTGGAGCATGTACCTCCCCATTCAATCTCCCTCATATGTGCAGACTTTTCAATACACATGCACACACACACACACACACACACACACACACACACACACACACACACACACACACACACACACACACACTGCAATACCTCTTACCATGATCCTGAATTGACAGCATGTCTCTAATGTAGCCTCTTGGTTTTCCCCTTCACCTCATAAACCATGGATGATTACAGTCAGTTAATAAAGACAGCCATTAGAGTTTCATTCTTCTAATTGTTTGCAAAGTGCACCGTGATGCTACACCTGTTGCTGCATTAACTTTCTAAGTGCCTCAGAGTAACATTTAAAAACTTCCTGCTGTCATCTAGTGCTCAGTTTAGCTTTGTCTGGATGTCTTGAGCACAGTTCTTTAGAGGTATAGCAACCCCCACCCCAAACAGACACCATCTCATCCCTCAACTGTCCATAATTATACAGAATATCTCTGATTTTGCCTTATGCCTGCCCTGCCTCTCCAAACTAATGGGCCACACAGTCAGTCAATATTACCAGAACCTGATCTTATGTATGTGCTACTTTGAAGTGTAGAGGACTAAAATGCTGTTGAAAAGATATTTCCTGAGCTAAAGATTCACTGTTTGAAGCATTTCCCCCATTGTTTTTTTATTTGATTTTTTTTTCTTCTTTCTTTTATATGCTTTATTGTAACATTTAAATGCACTCTATGATGTCTGTTATTAGAAAAGAGGACTCTTTTTTGAGTAAGGGTAAAATGTAATGAGTATCTTTGATGTCTGGTGTTACCTCCCATAAATCTTACTTCTCTTGTACTGCAAAACCTGCTGTTCTATTAACTTTTAAGTGATTTAGGATAACATTTCATATCTCTAGTGTCTAATATTTCTGTCAGTCCATATGTCTTTGTGCTGCAAAACTGTAGTTCTCATAACATTTTAAGTGTATTTATAGTAATAATTACATGTTTCTGATAACCAGAGTACCTCCCTCAATACTGTAGGATTTACTTGATAGACTAGGGAAGTTTAGATATTCAGAAGTATGATGATATCCTACACATAAACACCCACACAGATACACACACACACACACACACACACACACACACACACACACACACACACACACACACACACACACACACACACACACACACACACACTACACTTGCAGTGACATATATACACATACACATCTGTCTGCTATCTGTCTGCTAAACTTCTCACTGTTTACCCCTAGCACAGTCTCACCAATTGAAATTAATTGGTGAATATGAATATTTGGCAAATATAACTTGCACAGCTGCTCCCCTGGAATGCCCCATTAACATGTAGTTCAGGATAAGAAGACAGCCCACCACAGTGATCATATTTCCTGCATAGGATCAACTTAATGGACCTGTCCCTGAATCAGAAAGGATACCACCTATAGTAGTAAGTGATTTTAGGACTTTCCCTGATGGCAATCCTTTCTGAATCCAGCCCTACATATGTAGATCATAGTAGGGCAATAGCTGGATAAATAATTTTATGAGTTTTTTTACTGATATTGTTTAAGTGTTTTCTACCGATAGTTTAACATCTGCAACCCTTTATTTTGTGACACTTTATATGGTCATTTCATGATATCAAGTCCAAATGCTTCATTTTTTTATTTTAAATGACTCCTTAGTTATGCTGGTAGAAACTTCCTCTAGGACTTCTTTACCTCATTTTTGAACTTTCCTTTCCTTCCTTGTATTATTTCATTGAACTTTTCCATGAACAAATAGTAAACAATATTTGCTAAAAATGTGGTAATCTCTTTTTTTCCCAATTCCTATAACCATTAACTGCCATAATGATCACTTTTTGCAGTCTTCAATGGCTTGCAACATTATTTCACATTTAGATTTTCATATTACTCTTTTTTTTCTTTTTGATCAAATTCAATTAATTTTCTTTCTTTTTGCTACATTACAGTCTAATACCGCACTTATTTTTCTTTCATTTTATTGTTGCTCATGAAAATGCAATTTTATATAAATAACATTGTTCGTCCAGCGATACTATTACCTTATTTCAAAAAATGTCTTCTTTCTTTTTTATTTTATTTGCTGTTTTTAGTTTAATCAAGTGCTTTATTCTGAGTTATCTCTTTATACATTTTCTCATGTTCTCCTTTCCTTGTTTCATCACTATATTTTTTGGAAGTTGTTCTTTTTTTCCATTGGTTTAGTAGCACTTTCTAAGATGTTATTAGTTTTCCTATTTCCTCTTATTTACATATTGTGTAACATGGCTTCTTTGCATGCTACTTTGCCCTTAAAACATCCATGCTTCCAAGTCACAGCCAACACTTAAAGTGACCCAGGGGGCAGTCAGCTGCATCCAGAGAGTTCAGAAGGAAAGGATGAAATGGTAGTAGCATAAGGACTGGTATCTGTAACACACACACACACACACACACACACACACACACACACACACACACACACACACACACACACACACACACACACACACACACACCACTGCAGAAGTAGTAGTCCTCAGTCTAGCTAATTCATTAAAAGTAGCTGTAGAAAACCCATGTAAACACAGGGATGAAATACAGACTCTGCACAGAAGGTATCCCAGCCAAAAACTGAACATGACAACCTCTTGCAGTGATGCAGAAATGCTACCAATATTTATATTTTAATACCTGCATCAAGAGTTGATGATTGCTTCCTATCCTGATATGTGATATAATTAGACAGGATGCTGCTTTGTATTTATCAATTAAAGTGCAATGGAGTACTGATCCAAAATACTTCAGATTAGAGATAATCATATATTTTAACTATTATGTTCAAAATTTTAAAAGAACCAGATGATAAATTTCAATTGTTTAAAATCTGTGCTCCGTTATTCACTTTGTTATCTAATGAAAATCTATTTCTTTTCCTTCTCCAAATAAGTAGAGTGCAGTTTTTATATTATCCAGTGTAATCATTCAGGTCACCAATAACTAATAATCTCCATTGTCTATATTCTGAAATATTTTCTTTGTTAACCTATCAAATTCTTATGAATGTAATTTAATCTGTTGCTTATTAATAACTTGAATGGGAATGTAGACATTAGCAAACAATCTTTTTCATTATTTGCCTCTGCATTTAATAGGATATGCATGTTCTTTCATTCATCAACTTACTATGGACAGCATGTGCATTGGTATCAACGCCCTTTTTCCCATTTTACACATGGGGTGTCACTTCAGTAGTGACCAACATCTGGGCTCAATATTTACATTGCAGGGTGGTTATCCCTGCTGCTTATCCTCATTTTAGTTAATGTTGCAGTTCCGTCCTTGGCATGAACAAATTCTTCATAGTTTTTTCTTTTTACTTTGCCCACAATGTTTATAATCAGTATTCTTAAGGTCTCTTTATTTGTTAACAATATTTCTTGTAAATTCAGAGTATAGACTTTTTCTAAATAGAAGTGAATGTCCTTACAATAAACTTGTTTGCAGAGACCTACTGTACTCCATTATACTCCAGCTTAATATTTTTAGCTACATGTTGTCTTCTTTTCCTTGCTTAATTAGTCAGTTGCTGTTTTCATTGTCTCATCTAACTATATTATCATGTAGATTCTCATTTCTCAGACACTACTGAAGTTTTCATATCACTACATTTCTGAGCTCTTATTACCCCAAATTTCTGTTTGAGTAGCCCATTCTTCTCTGACTACCCATGTTGCATCACCGACTTTTGCATTCTTCAAATAAAAGCACTGCTGAAACCAAAAGCTCCAAGAGCCACCAGGATCACTTCAAGTTTTTAGCGTAATCAAATTTAATAAACACTTTCATCAGAAAACGTACCTTACAATAAAATGATTCCTTTTAAGCAAATTTGAAAATCCATTAACCAATCATATAAAAACTTTAATTAAGCAATAATTAAAACAATTAAAAAACAATTGAAATGTAACATTTTAAGAGATGGCCAACTTTTTTCCCTAAAAAAACCTTTATGTTAATAGTCTCATTTAGTCCAATAGGTTTATCCACTGCCAATCTATTCTGCCACTGGGTTTCTCTTGTTTCTCCTTGATTCTTGTAATTACCACCCATTAAATCCTGGAGAAATAGTAACACATACAGAGGAATACCTCAACATGGTGTTGTTGATGTCCTTCATTTTTATTGCATAGATGTACTCCTTGATCCTCTTACACAAACTCTTTGTAGGCATCCCTACATAAAACTGTGACACCCGGAGCACATGGCAAAATAAACCATGCCCTTAGTCAACACGAATATCTACCTGTGACACCAATGGTACAAATGGTACATGGTAAATGCTGCAAATCTATATGCAGCCATTAGTAGATATACCTGCAAACACTGCATCCATTACATCTGTAGGTGCCTGTGGTTTTGTTGTTAAAAGGTGGGAGCATTTTGGTGTTATCTTCTTCCAGTAGTTTGATACTATGGTTCTACTTGTACACAAAAATTGTTTTTTCTCACACTACTTTAACTATATCACTATTCCTGGGAATGATTTTCCAGTTATTGTAAATAATGCTCCTGACAGTATGACTGTCAACTGACATGTCAAACAATACCAAAGGACCAACCCCTGAACAGTATGCTGGGTATCAGGTGCTGTGTTTCTCTTGTTTGTCAACCCATGTATTAATATAGGTCCAAACTGGGTTTGCCTTTTTGAGCAAACCTCCGTGGCTGTACTGACTTAAAGGTTTGCATCATAGACTCTGTCTCCAAACACAGAGTAATAATTCCTAATTCAGTATTAAAGTCACAATCCCTACTTATCATTCTAGAGGCCCTGATGTACTGGCCCCTGGGAATGTTCTTCTTTACAAAATTGGGGTGGTTGCTTCTTCAATGAAGATAACCATTAGAAAAAAGTATTTTTTCAATGGATACAATGGTGGAACACACTGGAAGTGAAGTCCAACTTAACTTCAACATCAAGGAAACTAACTACCGGCCCACGTCACCTGACACAAATTTTAGAAAATCAATGCTAGTCTTTAAGCTATTGATAAATGAATCATGATCATTGGTTCTTCCCTGAAGTACAAAAAACAAGTCATCTATGAACCTCCTGTAGAATTTGATGCTACAGAATAGAGATAAAGTGGGTAGAATTTCGAGTTCCCACCAGCCAACAACTAAACTACTGAAAGGTAGTAGCCCCCATGGCTATGCCCTTCTTTTGCCTATAAATCTTAAAATTGAACAGAAAAGGTTGTTCTACAACAATATTTCCACCAATGCACAATAAAGGTTAACCAAATGATTCTCAATGCCAGTATATTTATTTAAAATTGACCTGACTATTTTACTCCTTGCTGTTGGGGAATAGAGGTGAACAGGGAGACTACCTTATTCCATTTCCTTATATGTTGTAATATTTCCAAAACTCCTTTATTACCTTTTTTCCCCTTTTCTTGTCTGTAAAGCTAACATGCATATGTGAAGTCTGTCTATCTCCTCAGTTTGTCCCATGCTGTTTCCATAAATTCAGTTGTATAAATGACAAAAGGGGGAAGCCCCTGATTACCTACACTAGTTTCCTCTTCAGAAAGCCTGATTCCTTGCGGCAGTGATTTTAGCCTGCAGAAAAGTTTTCCAAAAATAACGCCCTTTTGTTGCAAATGAATCACTCTCTTTTTTCCTTTATGTATAGTGTAGTCACTTGTGAGAAACGAGTTGAGGGGTATAAGTATGTGTCTAGAAGCCAAATGTTCAGTTATACCAATAATTTTCACATTACACCTCTGACTTCTGTTTACTAAATCATCTACTTTTATCTGTAACATATATACTTTCCTCTCTAGGTCTTGTTTTCTATCTGATTCTCCAGTTATCACCGTTTCCTTTGCTTGTTCTCCTTGAAAGCAGTGGTAATCTGTCCTTGCATGCTGGTAACTGCTTCCCGAATATGAAATGCAGAAGAATGGTAGGCCTCCATCTCATACACAGTCATAAAAAGACACTCAAACAGCCGCATCTGCTTTGCTTCAGAATTTGTTTCCTCAAATCAAACAAGCAATGCATTTTCTATTTGAAAATGATGTTCCTGACATTTTGCCTTTGATTTCTGCTGGCTGTGTCTTCAGTTTATACTTGTATTATAGCAAAATCTTTGAGTCAGTGGGGACAGAGATTGAATTAAACAGACATTTCTTCCTTGGCCAAACCACTCCCCCTGCTTAAGTTTATTATTAGGTCTTAGCTCTGCTATTCATACCAGCAGATAGATAAACCAACAAACAATGCCTCTCATACAGCATGTGAACATTTTTATAAACAGAAATATTTTCTCTTCTAGTTTGCTGATTATGTCTGTTTTAGATCTAAGTTCAGAATGTAGTATACATGCCTGTTTATGTAGCTACTGTTTGCTGTGATGGTACTGTCTGCTGAGTTGATGCTACTATGTCTTCTGATGTTTAGCCCATCAAACAAACTGATGTTCTAGTTGATGTCCAAAATACATGGGTTAGTAGTACTTGCCAATAAAGCTCAGTAGACATTTGAGGCATATCTGCAAAAACAATTGTTTGATTCAGTTCATAATACAAAGTTATGAACTGTATCTGCAGAAGATCTTCTCTTTTATAATGACAGTTGTTTGCTTTGAGTTATATAACCAACAGTGATTAAGAGTAATTAGTCCTGGAACAACAATTAGATAAATCTCAAAGGCAGTCACCTAAAAATCTTGTGGCTTATCAATGCTAACGACTAGCAGGTACTTCTATCAGTAGCTTTTTATAAAACTAAAACTTAAGAAAACTCTCACATTGATGTCTAAGTTTATTATTTGTTGAATTCTTGCTGAAATAAATGTGAGCAACCCACACTATTTGTTTTTGCATTGTTCTAGAGGATTATGACACTCCACTAATTCCATTTCTAAGTAGGATCCCTGAACAATTCATTCTCTGTTCACTTCTATGATGGTATAACATTTTCTACATTATATGGGTACCATGCCACTGTATTAATTAGGTCTTTTATTTCCACTTCTGCTGCACAAAGCAGTCAAAACTGTTAAACAATCAAAACAGTCCAAAGCAAGCCAAACAATCTTGAATGTTATAGTGTAATGGTACCCAAACAACAGCACATAAAGTGGTAACCAATACTGCAAATGACTGAAGGGTTGGAAGCTTCAGATTTGCCATACAACTTATTGACACAACACTTACACAAGATAGTGATGGTATATTACATTATAAAAATTATAAAAGAATAAGGTAAGGAAAACTGAAAAACTACCACTGAAAATAGCTGCTGCTTGAAGTTCACTTCTGTCAGGTCTCTACATGACATCTCTAGAATATCATCAGATAAGTTTATCAAGGTCAAATAACAAATATGTGCTCAATTAGGATTCATTGTTTTATGTGAAAAAACAGTTACTAAGTGAAAACTACTGAGCCTTAGACAAGATTACAACTAAATGATCACCGGGCTAGCTTGTCTGAGACAGTGTGCATGTGTGAGTGTGTTTGTGTGTGTGATACTACTCAACTACATAGCACAAAAAATCTGGACAAAGCCTAAAATAACAGGGGAACATGGTCGTAAAAATAAGGACATATTTAAATATTGCTGTTATAAACTTGAGAAAGTTGCTAGAATGACAGAATTTGTGCTAGCGTGCATTTTCTGAAAGATATGAAGTCTGAAACTCAAATGTATGTCATTACTTTATGCTTTCAGTCCTCAGTGATTTGCAACCCCCCCCCCACACACACACATACACATTTTATGAAGAACAAATCAAAAATATGAGTCACAAATCTGGACAGTTGAGAGGTGTGTGTGTGTGTGTGTGTGTGTGTGTGTGTGTGTGTGTGTGTGTGTGTGTGTGTGTAAATGTGTGTCAAATATACTAGTTAGAATATATATATGTATATATATATATATATATATATATATATATATATATATATTACATGTAACAGTTTCATTTAATCACAGTCAAACATCAGAGGTATATTTAGAAAGTAATTATTTTTGGAGTAGGTAGGCAGTTTGTGTGTGTGTGTGTGTGTGTGTGTGTGTGTGTGTGTGTGTGTGTGTGTGTGTGTGTGTTGGGGGGATTAGTATACGTGTGTGAATGTATGTACATGTGCTTCTCTGAATGCAGTAGAAACTGAAGTATTTTGCTGTATATAGAATATATTTTACTTTATCACATTACAATATCTGACGTATACCCAACCGGAAATATTTTTGATGTGTGTGTCAGCGTGTGGTAAAGTAGCCTGTGTAACCATGAAACTAACTGTTAATCTGGCTTGTTAGTGTCAGCAAGTGTATATGTATTTGTGTTTGTATGTGAGTGTGTGTGCGTGTACGTGTGTGTCTCTGTGTGAATATACATATGCATGTGCGTGCATGTGCACGGGTGTATGTGCAAGCGTGTGTGTGTTCATGAAAGTATACGTGTGTGTGTGTGTGTGTGTGTGTGTGTGTGTGTGTGTGTGTGTGTGTGTGTGTGTGTGTGTGTGTGTGTGTGTGTGTGTGTGTGTAAAATATGCTGAAATACATTTCTGCTGCAAAAATTTCTTTCACTTGATTCCAGTCAAACATCAGATGTGTTTCAAGTTAGGACAGATAGTTTGTGTATAAAATCAGATGAGTTTCATAATCTCTGACCTGAGTTCAATGATTATTAGTCTGGCTTGTCAGAGTGTGTGTGTGTGTGTGTGTGTGTGTGTGTGTGTGTGTGTGTGTGTGTGTGTGTGTGTGCGCGTGTGTGTGTGTGTGCGTGTGTGCGTGTGTGTGTGTGTCTGTCAGTGTTTATCTGTGTGATAACAAACTGAAATATATGTGTGGGCAAAATGTCAGATCAACATTGCTAGATTGACAACATTTTTCTTGAAATCTGTTTCAGGAAAATATTTCACCAAATTCATGTTCAGCAAACCTCAAAATAAAATGCTTTTTGCTGGGTGTGAGCCCCATACATCTTCATGTGAGGGGACACCCTCACACCCCAAACTTAATTATACCTTCCAAAGGTTGCGCAGTAATGGAGAAAAGCGTATTGAAAGTGATTGCAGTGAAATATTTTAACTGGAACTGGATTCAATGAAAGTGGTGTTGACAGATGAATGTTTCGAAAATTGATTTCACTAAAGTATAAACATTAGGGTGTATTCATAGAGTAACTGAGTGTTTATTCTTTTTTAAGGGAAGCAATCTGTATGTAAAAGCAACTGACCCTAATTGTGGCTTATCTCATCAGTTTGTGTGTGTGTGTGTGTGTGTGTGTGTGTGTGTGTGTGTGTGTGTGTGTGTGTGTGTGTGTGTGTGTGTCCATCTGTGCATTTCTGTTTATATGAAACGATATCATATACATTCCTGTGGCCAGAATTGCCTTCACTTGGCTACAGAGTTGTACCCATTCAGATAGTGCTTATTTTTTGAGGGATGGCAGGTTATGACTTCAAGCAGGTGAGCAGTGATCTGATCAGAGCATTGTCTATGTATGGATATGAGGTGAGTTAACTCTGCAGAGAGTTAGGAATAAACAAGAAGTACATATCATATGAATTACTGCAGAAAAGTAATATTTTCTGCCCCTGGAAAGATCCTGCAATCAAAACTTTCTTTGAGGACTGGGGCAAAATGGCCTAGCCCACAACTATTAATCCTAAGCTACATGTAAATTCTTAAAGTATGGTTATCTTAGAATCAGCTTATTTATGAGTTTCTGTGAATGATGATCTACAGATTTTACTTTGCACTGTCAAAGGGGTTTTGTGATCTTGCCACTTACATGTTAATGTATTGAGTCATCTGTCAGTCTGATATGTTGCATTATACTCACTTCCAATTAAGAGTAGAAGCAGGACTTGCACTGAAAATGAGGAATGTAATACATGTTAAGAAAATAGCTTTATTGGACTTACATTACATCAGTATAATAATCATATAAGTTTCTCCAGAACAGTGATATTTTTAGTCACTAAATAGATTCCAAAACCACTGACCAAAACAGAATGGTCATGTAAATACATTTTGCAAGCAGAATAAAAATATTGGATACATGTCACCTATTTCTCCAAGTATACTTTCCTGAAAGTGATATTAAGGATAGTGGAAGGAGACCTGATATATGGCCTAGTATATACTGATACTGAATACAGGATGTTACAAGCATTTAACAGCCAACAGTCTGCCGCGATATGTTCATTTCATTTCATTATTCGTATGAAATAGATGTATGCCTTCACACATATGAGTAGGGAATGCAATGTTTTCCAAGAATATATGTGTAGAAAGCTGGAATTACATCAGAAGTCAGTGTCATATGTACTCTAGAAAGTAAAGATAGCTCTGTCTCACTGTAAAAATGCCACCATCAAAGCTCTGTATACTCACCACAACATAATTCAGCATTGATCTGCATCTGAATAATTAAGGGTGGAAGGGTAGTCACTGAGGTATCTTGTATCTAAGTATTCATGTACAATTTTTGAATGTTTTTCTAAGAACTGTCAATAGTACATTGATATATCGCCTTTATATACGGGAACCAAATAAATAGTTCTACTGTCATCCTACTGTCACA
The DNA here is from genome assembly GCF_019279795.1 of Protopterus annectens. Taxonomy (NCBI): domain Eukaryota; kingdom Metazoa; phylum Chordata; order Ceratodontiformes; family Protopteridae; genus Protopterus; species Protopterus annectens. Next base: position 336,274,634 of record NC_056726.1, read on the forward strand.
AAATGGCATGTTGTAATATACCTGATGCACAATAATGATGGTTATACCATGCTTTCCAGGTTGGTGAATTCAGTACATATTAAAAGTATGTCTGTACTGATTTTGTATTACATAAAATGTAAAAGAAAAAAAAATATATATATATATATATATCTATATATATATATATATATTTATATATATAACATATATATATATATACTTTACAATAGTGACTTTTCCCTGTGGAGGGAAAGATGCCACCCACAAACTCCCATTACTGGCCATGACAATGTGGCCTGGCCAGTTTCAGAATTCAAATTCATGTAAATCCTTTAGGCTGGAATGGAGTTCTTTGATGCATGATTACCTGAATGTTTTACTTTTGTCAAAGGAAAACTGAGATATGCTTTGTTATGCGTGTATCAAATGAAATGATTTACAGGAATTTCACTTCTGCACTCTGCATCATTGCTTTATATTTGTTTCCACTGACATGGGTTTATGATTTCTGTATTGGGATTTTCTGATATTCTGCTTTTATATGCACAACTTCTACATTATGTTCACCATACATTTGAATACTACCCTATAGATTTTCTGATAAAGGTAACACCAATAGTTTTTTAAGGATTGGGACATACAAAATGGCATTATTTTTTTTTTCATTAAAATTTATAATGCAGATGATTTGCTACTTTTGAAACAATGCACAATATCTAATGACAGTTTACAAATCCCTTTCCTGATAACTGCATGAGAATACATCAGAAAAAAAAAAAAAAAAAAAAAAAACGTCTCTATATACAACAGCCAGACTCAGGACTTTTGACACAACATTCTTGGAAATGGTCAGTAGTAAAAAGATTAATAGTCTAGCAGGAGCTTTATTATTCTTTTTCATTCTTATACATCAGTTTTATAGCCCCTTTCCTGAAAATTGAAGGGCAGTATATCAGAAGGAGTTATTTATATAGAGAAGCTTAAAAAAAATAACCCAGCAAAAAGCAATCCGAACTTGTAAACTCCAGCATCCTTTTTATTGTTGTGCATCAAACTGTATAGGGAATGTTTTGTAATTAGACTGAATACTCTGCATTTGATAAGAAGACAGTACTATCATGGCTTAATTCATAGCTCTCAACCTCTTAGTACAAAAAATGTGGATAAAGCCAAAAATAATGGGGGGATAAAGCCCCCAAAACAGGGACACATTTTAAATATTGCTCTTATAAACTTAGAAAGTTGCTAGAATAAAAGGTCTTGTGTCACCATGCATTTTCTGAAGGATATAAAATCTGAAGCTCAAGTGCCTGTCATTATTTAATTAACTCAGTCCTCGATGATTTGCTACAAAAATCCAGAATATTACAAATTTTATAAAGAACAGACCAAATATGAGGTAAAAATCTGGAAATTCTGTGAAACTCTGGACAGATAAGAGGTATGTGACTTATTTGTTTGATATACACTTCTTTTCCATGACAGTAACTTTCTTCTTAAACAGGAAGTGATGCCTTCTTTACGATGTACCTCTTTTGACTTTACAAGCTAGGATATCTTTCTCATCAACAAGTCCTTCCCTGGGATTCAATAAACTCCATGCAGGAATAGCACCATTTCTGCACAGAGAGGATCTTGTCCGCATAGCTCAGCAGCGCACCTTGCATATTCATGAAGGTGCACTGCTGTTTAACCTACAGGGGCATGAACCATGAACCAGTGCAGGGGCCATGTTCAACAAGTCCATGGACATTGAACACACCCCTGTGCACTCAGAAAGTGCTGTACTGCACTTTCTAATATGATTTGGCATAATATTAGAGAATTTCTCTAATATTATGCCAGTATTTCAGTGTCCGCTGACACTGAAATGAAATAAATGATCATTTCAGTGTCCATGGACACTGAAATACATACAGCAGCAGGAAAGCAATGCAGGGTGTGTGTGACAGGTTCTGTGACACACCCCCTCCATTGTATAAGTGCTGTACGACACCTCTGCACCCTGCTAAAGCAGGACATTTGTACAGAAGGACAGATAATTGTAGATAAATCCCTGAAAAGGGACACATCATACATATTGCCCACACAAACTGAAAAAGTTCATAGAAAACAGGTCATACATTAGCATGAATTACCGAAGGATAGAAGTCTCAGAGGAAATGTATGCCAATATTCCCTGACAGCAGTCCATGTAGACAAAGGCACAAATAATGGGGGGAGAAAACACTGAAAATAGGGACACATCTGAAATATTGCCTGACACACTTAGAACGTTGATAGAAAACAGGATATGTATTAGCAAAAATCTCTGAAGGATAGAAGCCTGAAAGCCAAATGTATGCCAGTATTTCCTGACTGTAGTCCTCAATGACTTGTCAGGACACCACAATACTCACTATATAATGCAATAATATAATAATAATATTATAATTTTGTTTTCTAGGCTAAGGAAGATTTAGACATAGCTAAGTGGGTGTGTGCATTATGGACCTCTGCTTACCATAGCTTAAACATCCCATAGAAGATAAATACAAATATACAGGCAAAATTTCCAAGGGAGGTAGTGTAGTGGTTAGAGTCCTGGCTTTACATGCAGGTGTTCACAGTTTGAGTACCAAAACAGGCAAGTTATTTTTATATGGGAAAGCAGTGTTAAAATTATTTTTTAAACTTAAATTATGTAGTAACTGTTTTTTGTCAACCAGGGTAGTGTAGCTGATGTACAATGTAAGTGTGAGGGCATATAAGATGTGAAACCATCCATGTACACACAAGTGTCCCAAACAGTAAAGTCACACCCCTTGCCAATGTAAGGAAAGCACATAGACGGATGGTCACATAAAGTACATCATATACACTTAATAAATGAGCAGTGGTTAGCAATGGTCAGCTATGCTTAGCAGGTGTAATCATTGCTAAGATGTGAATGCTAAGCAGCTCAGCTAAGTGGATTTGCGCATTGTTAAACACTGCTCATCAACTTCTCATGTAAGCAGTGTTAAAACCAGCTTAGCAGATTTGTACACTGCTTAATGGACCTTGACCTTTTCAAAATGGTCCAATGACAGCAAAGGGTGAGAATATCACACTATTTAAATGGCGCAGGTGGGAATACAGCCATAATCTGTTATAGTCCATCTGTGCAGATACAATGGCTGGTGTAGCAGAAGGAGTGCAGTTTTGGGTGCAATGCTGGAGCATTTGGGAGCCCAGGGTCATGGCTGGACTCCTAGTTAAAAACCATGTGGAGAGACTGCTGCAGGGCCAGTACCAGGGCTCCCAGTACAAAGTGGAGACCTGGGACCGTTTCTCACGTGACTTCACCAGTGCTACTGGCATCCTCCAGACTAGTGAGCAGATACGGCACCACTATGTTGACCTAAAGTGTAGGAAGGGGGCACTCTTGGACCAGTGGATCCAAGATGGATGGATTGGAATGCTTCAGTAGTGTGTAAGTATCACTATCAAGTAGTTTGTAGCAAATACTAGCCTGAGAATGTGATAGACAGATATGCATAATGTGTGTTTTTCTCCCCAACAGCTGCAACAGAGAGGGCTGTGAACATGGAAGCCCATGGTGACAGACTGCTGAGGCTGTGCTGACAGGGTGGTGAGTACAAATCTATTTTGGAGTATATTGTCAAAATAGCTAAGAAGGAGTACATTGCTTACAGCTAGTAGGTATACAGTTACTGTGTGAGCTGAATAAATAAAAAAAAAGTATGACTGATGAATATTGAGGTACAGTAAAGACCCTTAAAAAAAGTTGTGTTTATTCTGGTATGTTGTTGTAGACATATATAGAATGTATACAGGTTCTTCACAGCACTTATGGCTGTGATAGCATATATTAACTGAGGTTCATCTGTGAACAAGCTGTTAGGAGAAACTGTAGATGGTGTAGCTGTAAAACGAGATATAAATTAAATGTAAGATATATACTGCAATAAGCTCTGAACCCTGAATAGTAACATGGAAAGTATCAATGTGTGTAGCATGCAGCATTGCCTTATGTTAACCTTTGCTTTCCAGGTTGTAGTAATCCAAAGGAGTAATGCACAGTACAATAACAACCTGTCACGCATACATCACAGGGTTACAAGTTCAAACTGTCTAGCCAAGAGACTATTAGGTAGAATCCATTGAAACAAGAAACAGCAGTTTCCCAGTAGCTCAGTCTGATGAGAAATAGCTTAGTTGTTAATTTTGCACATCCAGACAAGATTTGAATCCAGGGAGTGGTAATAAGATGTGTGGATATCTACACATAAGGAATCAGGAATAAATGAAAAACAGTCAGGTAGCGTTAACAGATATTTTCCCCACAGGTTTTAAAAGTAAATAAATGTTTCCAGTAGCTGTATGAAGGGTATACTAATAAACTGTGTACAACTGTTCAATTGTCCCACCACATGCCTGCAAATGACAGCAGGGTAGGTACATACAATACGCACTCTTCCTGAATCATTCCTCTCAGCTGTACAGATATTCACTGAATGTACAGATATTTGTCTCAGATTTTTGGTCCATTTTACATAAAGTAGTGGTGTCATGGCAAATCAGCGGCAAATCATTATAGACTGAAGTTAGAAAATAATGATAGACATACAAGTGCCAGATGTCATATCCATCAGAAAAGCCATGCAAATGCAAAACCTGTTATTTTATCAACTTTATAAGTTTGTAAGAGTAATATCTAAACATTGTCCATATTTATGAACCTTTGTTCCAATATTATGTATGGCTTTGTCCAGATGTCATGCGCTAAGAGGTTGAGAGGTATGTTTCCGATACATGTCTCTCAAGTGTTACGTTGTCACAGCTAGTGGCTACTGCTGCAAATAATCCTGGACACAGATAGGAAACCAGTTGACGTATACCAGTAGCACAGTCACATCAGGGTACCATTCTTGTGCCAGATATGTAACCCTGACATGTATGAGTCCCCTCTAGTCATGTATCCAGAGTTGTCACAGTTTGTCTCATACCATTCCAGGCTGAGAGTTTAATAGGTATGTTTGTACTACAGAAGCTATGGCCATAGGTAAATGTAACGTGAGAGCAGACCCACAGAGTACTGAGCAGTACTGTTGTGGAAAATCATAAACAGTTGTTAATGGATTCTCTGTCTCTCCCCCCCACCCCTCATCTGCATCAATAATTATTACTCATATACTATGGGTATGTTGTGCTTCAACCCTAATATTAGGACTTGTGTTATATCATTGTTAATATGTTTGATTGCTTACATGTTAACATATCTTGTTCAAATACCATTGTTGGTGGCCAGTTGCCATCAATGTTACTGGCATGCTGTTACAATGCATACTATTGCTTCATTTATGCATGTGTTCTGTTTGATTTACAATTGTTTTGCATCTGTTTTATGGGGTTAATTGGAACACCCATGCATGCTGTTATAACTAATCTTGATATGTGTTGTTCATGACTAACCAACATATTTTGTAAACCCTGAACACCATAGCGCATTTGGGAAGGCAGATCCCAGTGGAACCACCTGTCCCACCTCATCTGGCCGTGGTATCAGGTCTCAGCACATCTGGGACCCAACCTGGATCTCCCTCACCTGCTGGTCCTGCAGAACTTTCAGGTAGAACTGCCGTAGGGGACAGGGCCCATGCCCCCAGGAGCGGGCCTAGACAGGAGGCTATCACCTGCAGTCACGTCCAGGGTTTGGTGTGCAGCACCCTTTGATCTGAGTTTGGAGAGCAGCTGTGCCAGATTGAGGGCTGCCTGGCACACCTCGAGGGGCAGGCTGCCCCTCCTATCCAGCCCCCAGCACAGCCACCTTTTGGGCCAAGAAGGTGCAGTGGTGACTGCCCATGGGTGGGGATCTTAGTACCACGGTAACCATATGGGGGCCCATGGGCTTCGGATTCCCAACCACCCTCCCCATTAAATGTGTTTACCCTCTCATGTGTCATATACCTCCTCTGTCTGCTGTCTTGACTGTCTAGTCTGTCTCCCTACCCAACCTACCTCCCTAGATGTATGTACAATCCTTCCCCAACATCCCACTCTCACTTTAAAAAAAAGAAAAGGGCATCTGTCACAAAAAAAAAAATCATCCCATGCATAGCTGCTCATTTCACACACATGTCCACTGGATACACGTAATTTGGTCCAATTGGCTTGACAACACATTTCTGTTGTCCTCACTCCTCTCTCTGGGGTTTGAGTGTCCAAATTCCCCTCCAAATTCTGTACAAATGCATAGCTGTTGCTGTATAAGAAATGGACAGCTATGGACCTTTCCTACACCCATCCTGCACATCCCTAGCTATCTTTCAGATTGTTTTTCCCTGTGTGCCCCTTTTTCACCACTTTCCTATCACCCCTTTTTAGGTTCATAGGTTCCTAGGTAGGTACTATGCTATCGGCCCGAGGGCCTATGTAAGCCTAGCCAACAAGGTTCCCTGGCTTATGCCACCCAAGAAAGTTATTTTCCTGTGCCACTGCCGAGCAGAGAATCAAAAGTGATCCCCAGGGTGTATTTCCTATTTCCCATCCACTCATCAAGATTTTTCTTGAAGAGTGCTAATGAAGAACTTTGCTTGACATAGATGGGTAGCCTGTTCCAGAGTATGGAAAGTCTCTGGGAAAGGAATCTATCCCTCCAGCATGTCCTGTTATTGTGGTGACAAGGTTTAGGTCCCTAGAGCATGTAGCTCGGAGGGATTGGGATTTCTTTAGGTGTAGCATGTCCAACAGCTCTGGGTTTGACATAGCTTTATATGTTAGGCAGAGATCACCTCAGAGTAGGCAATATGCTATGGAGTAAAGCTGGAGTTTTTTGAGATGATCAGTGTAGGACATCTGTTTGAGGCCAGTAATCCTCTTTGTAAGGTACTTCTGTGGCCTTTCAAGCTGTTGCAGATGTCTTGTGAGGTACATTCCAAAAAAGGCATTGTACTCTATAATGGGTCTAATGAGTGTCGAGTAGAGGGGAACACTGACCTCCTTTTTCCTGGATGAGAACCCTTTTATGATGAGGTGTGCCACATAGAAGGACTTCCTGACTACTGTGGCGATGTGACTATCAAAGGACAGACTACTGTCCACCTGGGTCCCAAGGTCTCTTATCACACATTCGGTGTTAAGTAGACTGCTGTCTATGTAATAGTTCATGGGTACAGAGTTTTTACCAAAGGGGATGACAATGCACTTTTTGGCATTGAGCTTGAAGCCATGGCTCTGACACCAGGCATCTGTCTCAGTGAGGCCCTTCTCTGGGATTTCCACATCATTTGGGGACTCGACTATGGTTCCTAGTTTGGAGTCATCTGTGAACTTAGTTAGCCAGAGGCCTTCTGTGTTAGACTGTACTTCAGAGAAGTAGATACCAAACAAGAGAGGTCCCAGGACTAAATCCTGTGGTACTCCACTTGTCACTGGTTTGAGGTCAGATTAGAAGTGTGCAACTTTTACACTGTGGGTTCTGTCAGTGAGGCAGTTGTCAACCCATCTTGTGATGTCGGGATTTATACCTAGTTTAGTGTTTAGCTATATTTACAGAATGGGGGATGGTGTTGAAAGCCTTGGCAAGGTCAAGATAGGCTGCGTGAACCACCTTACCCTCGTCTACGGCTTTGGTAACTGCCACAAAGAAGTTGATCAGGTTCAGGAGGCATGATCTGCCTTTCACAAACCTGAACTGGGTGGGATCCAGAGTTTGGAGGTTACCAATGTCTTTGTTTATGAGTTCCATGATGATATGTTCTATGGCCTTGCAGACCAGGCTCGTTAGGCTAATAGGGCAATAGTTCCTGGGATCAGTGTTGGCTTCCCCTTTGTGGAGTGGGATAACTGTTGCTGTATGCCATTCAGTGGGCATAAAGCCTGATGGGAGGCTATGATTGAACATGGTGCTTAGGCGGGGAGCCAGTTCGTTCTGAAGTTCATGTAAAATGCAGCCTGGGATGTTGTCCAGTCCCATGGATGCTGTGTTTTTGGCTTTAGAGAGTACAGCTTTTATCTGCATAATTGTAATTACTCTGCATTTGTCCTGTATAGATATGGGCCCTTTAGGGGGTGTGGGGAGGTAAAGTTAGCACTGAACATGTTTGCCAGGATGTTGGCAATATCTGTTGGTTCTGTAATTTTGGTGTTGTTGTGCAATAACTCAGAGCAGATCTGGGTGTTGCCATTGAGATTCTTGACATAGCTATAGAATGCTTTGTGGTTGTCGTTAGAATCAGTGATGATTTTATTTTTGTAGCTAGCTTTGGAGGATTTTATAAGGGATCTCAGCTTCTTACTGAGGCTGACCAGGGAGCTCCTCCATTCATGGGATTTTACTCTCTTTTGCAACAATTTCTTCCTTCTGTTGTACAGTTTGTTTATGGCAGGGGACCATCAGATTGACTTCCTTTTCTTGGAGAATAGCGTCTTGGTTCTGTTTGGGATAGCACGATCCATGCACTCGTGTAAGTGCTTATAAAGTGCATTTGAGTAGGATTCAGCAGTCATAAATGTATTGTCCATCTGCATGGGTGTCATAAAGTTCACCACTTCTGTCTTAAGAAGCATGAAGTTGACTTTGGAGACATTTTTTACCATGGTTTCCTTAATGGGGGTGGGAGGTGGAGACAGATTGTGGATATCAAGGGTAATTTGCTTATGGTCGGATCGGACCCATGAGGAGTTGACTTCAGGTGTGCAACACTGGTCACTCATGTTGGTAATGACTAGGTCTAGGATATTGTTGCCCCTAGTGGGGGTGTGGATAAGTTGATCTAGGGCAATGGAGTTTATGAATTCCAGAAAGCGTTGTGTGAAGGAATTGGTACATGAGTAGTTTTCCCATGATTAGGGTGTTTGGTTGAACCCTAATATTTTCCAGTACATCAAGAAAAAAGGAATGGGAATCTTGGGGCATGGTGGGGGATCTATAGCAAGCTAGAATTTGGATTGCAGTTTTGCCCAGAGTTAGTTGCACTTGGATAACCTCGGATGCGTTATGCTCAGCAACTAGCCTGGAGGTGTGGATATTTTTAATGAATATGGACACACCTCCGCCTTTGGTGTTCCGGTATAGGTTACATGGCCAAAAAGTGTGGTATGAGTTATAGCCTGGTAGTGCAGGGGTGCTCTCTGGAGCCTTGAACCAGGTCTCAGTCACTGCACAGATATCAATGTTCTCCATTTTAAGGAGTGCCTCAAGTGAGTGCATTTTGAGATTTAGACTACTAGCATTGAGTAGCATTACCCTCAGTTTTTGCTTGCCTGTTCCTGTTACAGTGGTGAATTTGTCATTTGAACCTTGCCTGAAAAAGGCACTATAGGGGCAGCAAGAGCCTTAGCCAGTATCCAGAATCCCAGGGGTGACAGGTGCAGGCCATCTTTGGCAAAGCATTGTGGTCTGTTGACCATGTCATCCCAAGCAGACAGATACTGGATCCCCTTACAATGACACCAGAAGCTTAGACAATTGTTTAAGTCAATCATTTTGTTCTTGTACTGCAGTATCGTTCTGGGCGATGGCAGAATGCTACTCAGGGCTAGGGTCATACCTGCCTAGGCAACAAGATCAGAGAGCTCTTCCATGTCTTTTTTCATGTAGTCCAGGGAGGTACGTCTCAAGTCATTCACATCAACATGGACAATGACAGAGTCATATTTGTACTTGTGGAGTGACCTGAGTGCGTGGGTTATGTGGCAAATCATGGCACCCGACAGGCAGCTGACAGTAACCTTCTCATTGTTTAGCCTGGTGAGTGGGACATCAGTGTGCCTGACTATAAAGTCACCTATGACTAGTGTGTTGGATACGTTGTTTTGCCTTATTGGCTGTGGTTGAGTGGCACACTGAGTCTGTGGGCTATGTGTCATTTGGGTTGTGTTGGGGGTGAAAGTTGCTTGCATTTCTGCTTTAGAGGTCTCTGTTGCTTGGGCAGATTATTATTGAGAGCCTCCACAAATGTTTTTGTGTTTCTATGTATGGATTTTGGTGGTGTAGATTTAGTGAGACTATGTGATAAGTGTAGTGTGGTGCAAGTGTTTACCTTCTCCTCTTGAATGTCAAGCTCAGTCTTGGTTGGAGAGATCTTTACCTCCAGTTTGGCTAGATAGGTGCATCTCTCACAGGTTGTAGTATTGGGTGGTAGGAGGAGAGGGTTGTCTGTGTACATCAGGCAATTTCTACATTGCCCCAAGATGCTCAGATTCTTCAGATAGACAGGAGAGAACACTGGGAGCTGACCCTTGGACATGCCTGAATAAAAAACTATTTTCCTGTATATAAGTGAGGAAAGTGAGTTAAGAGCTGTTTTTTTCTAAGCAAATGAGGAAAGTAAGTGCAAAAACTTTTTTCCTCTATGTTATGAGGATGGTTTAGTGCTATAGTAATTAGTAGCTTATTTAGTGCTTACAACAAGTTCTGAGTAAGAGCTGAGCATGAATAAGCAAATTCAAGTGCTAAAACTAAGAATCTGCAGCTGCACTAGACTAGTTACAGGAAAGAAATGCACGTGCACATGCGGGCTTTCAAATCAGAAAGTTGAGAGAGATGGAAAATATTGCCCAGATGGCCAATAACTACAATTTCTGGGCCAGAACCACTCCTTATGTGAAGACAGGTTACCTAGTGCTTACCACTCCCACTGACAACCTTGAAGGCTTCCCTCCAACACAGAAAGGCTTGGGAGGGGGCTCAGAAGCTTACATACAGTCCTGGATACTGCAAATCTGTATCTGGACTACACTAGTTACAGGAAAGGTAGGAAACAGGCTTACATTTTTTTTTACAGAAAAGTAGCTAAAACAGCAGTAAAAAATATTCAAATGCAGTGCAAGCTAGTACACTTGAGTATGTAGCAATATTAGACCAAACACAGTTTAAAAAAATTAATTAAATTAAAAATGACTAAAAACAAGTGCAGAAGGAGTGTATTAGGTCGAATGTGATAAAGAGATGGGACTGGGAGGAGTGTCCCAGATCAAATCTACAGTGGGGCAGGCAACTGCAAAATCCATCAAATGTAAACAACAAACCTGAGATAGGGAGGGTGGGTGGGACAAAACACTTTCAGCAGAGATCTGAAAAACTATACATTGAATCAAAAATAACAGTGTACAACTCTGAATAAAATTAGTCCAGCAATAATTTACAGTACACAGTTCTGAAGAACCAAAAAATATACTTAGCTCTGTATAAATCCAGGTAGTTTGAAAAGAGCTCTGTTAGACACAGGTTCCAGCAATGATATGCAGGCTGTTAACTAACAGGGTCTATTTCTATTCAAGTAATCCTTCAGATAGTCAGATGACACAAGCTGTAAAAAATAGTTATACCAACTTAAGACACAGCAGAAAATAGGGGGAGGTGGGACAAAACACTTTCAGCAGAGATCTGAAAAACTATACAGTGAATCAAAAATAACAGTGCACAACTGAATAAAATTAGTTCAGCAACAATTTACAGAAAACAATTTTGAAGAACCAAAAAATATACTTAGCTCTGTATATTTCCAGATAGTTTGAAAAGAGCTCTGTTAGACACAGGTTTCAGCAATGATATGCCGAGATATGCAATGATATGATATTTTTTCTTTTCTTTTAAAGAAATTAGCATGGGTGTAAGCAGGAGTACGTGAGTTTGCGTGATGCTAAGTGAAGCCAACACAGACTAAACTTCTCTATGGTTAACCATGTGTTGGCATTGCTTAGCATCATGCAAACCCATGCAAACTCACTTAAAGCCACTTAAAACTGCTTTAATCACTCTATTTCCATCAGCCACTGTTCTGCCTAGCAACAAAATAATCAGTGCTGCCAAGTCGCTAACCCAGGGCCCTGTACTCCATAGTCAGAGCAATGTACTACTACACCATTTGAGCTGTAGGGCTTGCTGAGGCTTTTTTCAAACATACCATGCATTAGCATCATTCAACAGTAGGCAAAAAAATCCATAGAATCAGTCAGGTTTTGTATATATACATATACACATGTATATATGTATGGAGATGCATATATATAAGGAAAAATATATACATAATATAAATAGAGAAATACATATAAAATATATACATATAAAATATGTACATATATATATATATATATATATATATATATATATATATATATATACACTCATAACATGTAGTGGAGTCATACCTCAGAACCATACCTCTCAATCTCTTAGTGCAAGAAATATGGCCAAAGGCTGTCAAAATGAGGGAACAATGGGCCACAACTAGGGACATATTTTAAATATTGCTCTTATAAATGTACAATGTTGCCAGAGTCACAAGGTTTGTTTCAGCATACATGTTCTGAATGATGTGAGTTCTGAAACTGATATGTATGGCATCATTTACTGACAGAAATCCTCAGATCATCACAGTGATTTACCAGGGAAATAAAAATAATGAATCTGTGGAACAGACCAGAAATATGAGCAATAAACCTGGACATTCTGAAACAATCCAGCCAGTCGAGAGGTATGCTCAGAACCCCTTAGTGCAACAAATCTGGACAAAGCCTGACAAAGTGGGGGGAGAAAGCCATGAATATAGGGACATATCTGAAATACTGTAGTAGATAAGCTGACATAGTTGTTGCAGTAATACCCTCCTGTCTGTCCTAACATATATTGACTGAAATAGCACAAGTCCAACACTCAATTATTCTCATTAGTTAGTGACTTAAATCCTCACATCATCCCACTGATGTGTCAAAAATACACAACACTTATAGGTGCCAGGCAAAAGTACATCCTACAAATATCTGGACACAACATCACATTAGGGAAACTACACTCAGCTGCTAAGCATGTAACCAAGCACCATACAAAATACAGTCAGACTGACACAACACTTACCCAAATCCACTATGGGGAATTACACATGTATTTTCAAATATATCAGGCACTACAAGGACATAACAGCACTGAAAAACAGACAGCAGTGTGAAAGTGCATACCCACAACCAATTTCACCACAGTCACAGTGACATACTGGTAAGCCAAATGAACAGCAGAATATAAGGACTGTATGAACAGAAACATCATTGTGTTCGCCACTCACACAGTACCCCTACATATACTGGCCCAATTCACAGTGTAGTATGACACCTGACTATGGTATGGGACATGTCTCAGTCTGCCCCTACAAACGTATACAGCTGATAAGCCACCAGAAACAGGAGCAGCATGCACAGTTAGATAGAGAAGGAGCCATAACACATGCATCTACTCCCTCCCTACACAGACCAAATAACGTTTACACTTTCATACTGCTACGCAGTCCTGACAGTCTGTAAACAGTTGTCAGAAATACACAGACCTCTCTACTGTTCAGAATCCCACAGAATGTCCAGGCTTTGTCCTCATATATAAGGCCTCTTACAATACTGCTACGCAGTCCTGACAGTCTGTAAACAGTTGTCAGAAATACACAGACCTCTCTACTGTTCAGAATCCCACAGAATGTCCAGGCTTTGTCCTCATATATAAGGCCTCTTACACATAACATGTCTGGCATTCTGATATATCACTGGGATAGCATAAGGAATGAAGGCACTAAGGCTGGGAGGGTGGCCTAATGGTTAAGGTGTTTGCCTTACAAACAAAAGGTGCAGGGTTTGAGTCTCACAAGGGATAATTGGCTAGGCTGAAAATGGCTTGAAAGGGCAGTTAGCCTAGTACTAATCTATGAACCTATGAACCTAAATAATGATATACCCTACCTATCAACCTCTTACTGCATGACATCTAGACAAAGCCTAACATACTTGGGAGACAGAGGCCCAAAAACAGGAGCATATGTGAAATATTGCTGTTAGAAACTGTGACAGTTGGTGTAACAGGGTTTATTGTAACATATTTATTCTGAGGGATATGAAGTCAGAAACACAAATAGATTATACCATTTACTGATTGCAATCCCCACAGTATGCTACTGATTTTCAAAAGACAAAAAAGTCTGAGGAACACACCAAACATGAGAGTCCAAAAACTGGCAATTCTGCAGATAGCCCTACAGTTGACAGTTATGTCACCCACATAACAGTGTCAGACTTAAAATCACTCAGAAAAGCCATGTCCACACAAACCCTGTTAAACTAGCATTAATTCAACTGTATAACAGCAATACTTACATTCTGTCTCTATGTCTGGAACATTCTCCCCAGTATGTTGGGCTGTCTCCACAGTTTTTATCGTAAGAGGTATTTCCAACTGCCCTCTGTGATGCTGTTGTTCACACACCTCTATGAAGTTCTCCTCACAGGCAAGGAAAAGGGGCAACACCCACATGAAGTACTCAATTATAGGAGTGTGTTGTCATGCCATTAGCTATAGGAATAACAATACAGCTGTTCTGCATGCAATTAGCAAGTGGGGGACACCAATTGGTGCACAGGCCATCAACTACTCATGAGCATTACCTACAAAAGGCAAGCTGCTGCCTATGCAAAACAGATGTATACCCTACATCTCAGAGAGAGAGACAGACAAATAAACCAAACAACACATATTGGAATCAACCCAACCATACTCGGAAAAAAGGTATGTCAATCAAGTAAGCATGTAATGGAATGCAGTATGGGGTATGTAATAATGGGAAATAAGAAGTTCAACAAATATGTCTCAACAATACTTGTTGTACTGATGTATTGCTGATCAGAACTTATGACCATAGCATCTGGGCCTGTTTGCAGTGACATGGATCACAGCTCAGGCTCCTGAGTCACCCCAGGAAAGGATGGATCACATATGACTACTACTGGAGTGTCTGTTGAACAATACTGACTGTGACAGTGCTAGGCCAGCTACTGGGATGTCGTAGATATCCATATGTTAATTGTGAATACAACTATGATATACGTTTGTCTCAGAAATGTGAGAGACCTATACAGGGTATTTGCAAAGTAAACTACTGTTGCAGATGTGTGTGTTGAACTGCATGTGATATACAGAGATCATGCCATTAAACTGTAAAGTGTTATGCACACTGACCATATGTGTGCCTCATATTTGTAGTGATTTACTCATAGAGTTGTGTTATGTTTGGCAAATCATTGGCAACCTGTGAAGACTGACATTACAACATTTCTTTCTCTTTCTTTTGGCTGTTCCCGTTAGGGGTTGCCACAATAGAGCATTTGTCTCCATTTCCTCCTGCATCTTGTTCTGTCACACCAAACACCTACATGTCCTCTATCAGCACACCTTATCTTAGGTCTTTCTCTTTTCTTCTTATCTGGCAACTTCATCCTTACCATCCATTAACCAATATACTCAACATCCATCCTCAGCACATGTCCAAACCAACATAATCCTGCTACTCTCTGGCTTTGTCTCTAAACCATCCAACCTGGCCTAATTCTTTAACATACATATTCCTAATTTCCCCCTTGGGCCAAACC